>NC_080381.1:40494420-40773858 GCF_014773155.1 Arachis stenosperma | reverse complement strand
CAAAGGTAGAGGTAATTGAAAAATTACCACCACCTGCCAATGTTAAGGCAATCAGAAGCTTTCTGGGGCATGCAGGATTCTACAGAATGTTTATAAAGGATTTTTCGAAAATTGCAAAACCTCTGAGCAACCTGCTGGCTGCTAACACACCATTTGTGTTTGACACACAGTGTTTGCAGGCATTTGAGACCCTGAAAGCTAAGCTGGTCACAACACCAGTCATCTCTGCACCAGAGACTGGACATTACCATTCGAATTAATGTGTGATGCCAGTGACCATGCCATTGGTGCAATGTTAGGACAGAGGCATAACAAGCTTCTGCACGTCATTTATTATGCCATTGACAAATTTAGATCCTATTTAGTAGGATCAAAGGTGATTGTGTACACTGACCATGCTGCTCTTAAGTACTTACTCACAAAGCAGGATTCAAAACCCAGGCTCATAAGATGGGTGTTGCTTCTGCAAGAGTTTGATATAGAAATAAGAGACAGAAAAGGGACAGAGAACCAAGTAGCTGATCATCTGTCCCGAATAGAACCAGTAGCTGGGGTGTCCCTCCCTTCTATTGAGATCTCTGAGACCTTCCCAGATGAGCAACTTTTTGCCATTCAGGAAGCTCCATGGTTTGCAGATATTGCAAATTATAAAGCTGTGAGGTTCATATCCCAGGAGTACAGCAGAGTGCAAAGAAAGAAATTAATTTCAGATGCCAAGTACTACCTATGGGATGAACCATATCTCTTCAAGAGATGTGCAGACAGAATAATCCGCAGATGTGTACCCAGAGAGGAAGCATAAAGAATCCTGTGGCATTGCCATGGATCACAATATGGAGGACACTTTGGAGGTGAGCGAACAGCAACCACGGTCCTCCAATGCGGATTCTACTGGCCTACTATCTATAGAGATGCCCGAGAGTTTGTGCGTAACTGTGACAGTTGCCAAAGAGCTGGTAACTTGCCTCATGGTTACGCCATGCCTCAACAAGGGATCTTAGAGATTGAATTGTTTGATGTATGGGGAATTGAATTCATGGGTCCCTTCCCACCATCATACTCAAACACTTATATTCTAGTGGCAGTAGACTATGTATCTAAATGGGTGGAAGCAATTGCCACACCCAATAATAAAACCAAGACCGTGCTGAAATTCCTTCAGAAGCACATCTTCAGCAGGTTTGGTGTTCCCAGAGTACTGATCAGTGATGGAGGCACCCATTTCTGCAATAAACAACTGTACTCTGCTATGGTTAGATATGGAATTAGCCACAAAGTAGCAACTCCGTATCACCCACAGACAAATGGGCAAGCTGAGGTCTCTAACAGAGAGCTCAAAAGAATCCTGGAACGGACTGTTATTGCCCGTAGAAAGGATTGGGCAAAGAGCTTGGATGATGCTCTGTGGGCATACAGAACAACATACAAGACTCCTATAGGAACCTCTCCATACCAACTGGTATATGGGAAGGCCTGCTATCTGCCCGTGGAACTGGAACATAAAGCCTACTGGGCAACCAGATTCCTAAACATGGATGCTGATGACAGGTCATCATATACCCATTTTTCAAGCTAATTTCACTTGTTTTACTAGTCTTTATGCACTTTCTTGCATCCTAAGTAAGTGATTTGGAGTGAAAATGCATAACTTCTTTAAATCAAACAACCACCATGAAATTAATGTTAACTCATGAGGTTTAAGCTGAATTTAATTGATTTTTAATTGATTTATAAGCCTTGTGAATTTAGTGATACTTTGAGTGGTTGTTTTGGTTTATTGTAGGTGAAGAAAAGAAGAAAAGAGGAAGCGTGGCTTAAGAAAACGTGGCCTAAGAGAGAAAAAGTGTGGCGCATAAAAGGAGGAAGCAAGCATTGCCCTCCACAAGGGCACACTGCCCTCAAGGAGGGCAACATAAGGAAGCAAACTTTGAGAGGCAACACTGCCCTGCCCTCCTCAAGGGCAGAGCACAAATTGGTGTCATGGATCAAGTTGAGCAAAAATTCTGCCCTGCCCTCCTCAAGGGCAATATCGGGCCTTCATGGAAAATAATTCAAAGGAAAAAGCCTACCAATGCTTGCCACAAGGATCGAACACGGCACCATGAGGAAGCAAGGAACTAAGCCTCACTTTCGTACCAAGAAAACCAAGGAAAAGAGGTAGCGTCCGCGTCACCCAAGTCTCGAACACGGAGCTTCAGCCTTGGCACATTGCCCTGCCCTCCGCAAGGGCAGGGCAGCATTTTGTGGTGCACAGCCAGCGCACCAGACTGGCGCACCAAGGGAGCTTCGGCAGCATCAACACGCACGCACAGGCAGATTCTGGCGCACCAAAAATTTCTGCCCTGCCCTCCACAAGGGTAGGGCAGCATTCTGCAGCACCACACGCCCAACTCGCACGCACCAAGAGCCGCACGCACAAATTCCTGCCCTGCCCTCCACAAGGGCAGGGCAGCCTCCTGGAAGCAAATGTTCTTGGGCTAAAAATTGAATTAAAAATCCAATTTAACTCATTTCTTCACCAAATCAAAAGCCCATCCAAATCCCAAGATCCAAGAATAGAAAGTGTATAAATAGGAGATAGTTTGATGTAATTAGTACCTTCTTTTTGGAGCTTTGAACCTTTCTTTTCACTTTTGGACTTTTGAATCTTCTTTGGTTTTTTTGAATTTTTACTTTGAGTATTGAGAGCTAGGACTTCACTGAGATTTCTGAGAATCGGGGAGGAGAATTGATCTCTCTTCTTCCTTGTTCTTGCTTGAGCATTTTTACTTTTCTTATTTGAGTCTTGGGTGTTAAGAATTGAGGAAATTCTGTCTCAATCTCCACTCAAGAGCTCTTTAATTTCTTTTCTGCATAATTAAGTTCAATTACATTTCCTTTACTGCTTCTTCTTTAATTTCTTGCTAATTGCTTTGTGAACTTGGATCTGGGAAGGCAATTGAGATCTAGACCTTGCTATCTAGTCTCTGGAGTCCTGAGACCCAACTTTCCTTTTGGTTCTTCTGTGAACCTCTGCTGCAAATTCAATTCCATCCTCTGTTTGAACTTTAAGCATTTCCAATTCACCTTCTGCTTTATTACTTGCTGCAATTTAATTTCCATTGCTTAAATTCTGAAATCCCAATCCTCAATTCCCTTTTCATTATTGCAATTTATATTTCTTGCTCTTTAAGTTACTGTAATTTACATTTCTTGCATTTTAAGTTTCAGTCATTTAATTTCTTGTTCTTTAAGATTCAGCTCTTTTACTTTCAATTCCTTTTAATTTCTGCAATTCTTCCCTTCCCCCTTTACATTTCCTGTTGTTTACGTACTGTTGGATCCAAAACACTCAACCAATATTTGATTCGCTTGACTAAATCAACCACTAAACTAAAATTGCTCAATCCTTCAATCCCTGTGGGATCGACCTCATTCAAGTGAGTTATTATTACTTGATGCGACCCGGTACACTTGCCGGTGAGTTTTGTGTCGGATCGTTTTCTGCACATCAAGTTTTTGGCGCCGTTGCCGGGGATTGAAATAGATTGACAATGATTAAGTGAAGTGGAGATCTAGATCAAGCACTTTTTCTTTATTGTTTACTTAACACACTAACTTTTTGAGAAATTGCCTCTATCAGCTCACTAACAGTTTATCTCAACTAACTGCACTTAATTCTCAAGCGTGCTGCTGTTTGTTCATCCTGATTGTTTGCGTACCACAGGAAATCAAGTTTCTATAGACAAAGGGTATCATGACATGAAGCCACCACTTATTACACTCGTCAAGAACAATTGTTCCTATGACGGAAATCCATTGGAAGATCCTCAGCAGCACATATCCACTTTTCTGAGGACTTGTAATGCTGTCAAAACTGATGATCCAGATCATGACACTTATAAGATCCTGTTATTCCCTTTCTCATTAAAGGGTGAAGCTGCACAATGTTTTGAAACTTTTCCCCAAGGAAGTATCACTAGTTGGGATGATTTGGTCACCAAATTCCTGGCCAAATTCTCCTCATCCAGACAGATCATCCAGCTGAAAGAGGAGGAACATCTATTCACACAAGGGGAAGAAGAACCACTCTTCAAGGCTTGGGAAAGATACAAAAAAGTAACTGATAAAGTGGGTTTCCGAGCTTTTTATGAAGGACTAACCCCAGAAACAAGAAAAGCAGTGGATTACTTCTCAGATGGCTTACTCAAAGCAACAACAACTGCCCAAGGAATTGCAAATTTCAATGACAAAGGAGTCATCAACCAACACTCATGCGAGAAACCACAGAATGCAATTTCAGAAAAAGAAGTGATGAAACTTGAAGGAATGAAGGCATCCATGGACCTGAACAAACAAATGCACCATCAAACACAGCAACACATGGAGCTGAGGGATAGAAAAGTTGATTACCTGCAGTCTGCTGCAGTGAATGCCCAATTTCCAGCATGGAGACCCCATTCTTATCTAAGAATGGGGGAGTCCCGACATCAAGAACAAGGAAGTTTCAACCAGGGCACATCCATGACCACAAACAACCAACACCACTCATCCACCAATGCCAATCAAAGCCAATACTCACAGAACACACAGTTCCAGAATCATTCCAACTGGAGAAGGACTGAGTACCAAAATCACGAACCAAGGAACTTCAATTACAACAACCCCAACTTCACAAACCATCAAAAACACCATTATGGTAACAACAACCACTACAGACCACCACCACACCCACCCTTCCAACCTTTAACATCTCATAACCGACCAATCTCACAAGACTCTCAAAGGATCACAAACTTGGAGATCTTAATAGAGAAAATGATGAAATACCAAGAGGAGATAACAAGGAACCAAGAGATGTCAATCAGAGGAATTGAGGAGCAGATAGCTCAACTGGCGAAGTACTTTGTAGAAATGGGTGAGAAGAAAACAAATACTTTCCTCAGAGCCACTGAAGATAAACCAACTAATGATGAAGATGCCACAAAGAAGGAGGGATGGAAAAGGATCATAGAGGAAAGTGGGAAAACCTTGGACAAAGAAAGTACCAGCCAAGAAAAACACAACAAGGAATTCTTTCAAGGAGAGACAGAGGATAGAATTAAATAAAAGCAGAAAATCCCCATTGGAAAATTTTCACTAGGGGATAGAGTGATGATCAACATTCAAACCATGAAGGTGTCCTGGTGCACGAAATTGCAATCACACTTTTGCAATCCCGCACAACTAACCAGCAAGTGCACTGGGTCGTCCAAGTAATACCTTGCGTGAGCAAGGGTCGATCCCACGGAGATTGTCGGCTTGAAGCAAGCTATGGTTATCTTGTAAATCTTAGTTAGGATATCAGAAATTATCAGGATTGATTGTAAAAAGCAAAAGAACATGAAATGGTTACTTGTATTGCAGTAATGGAGAATGGGTTGAGGCTTGGAGATGCTCCATCTTCTGAATCTCTGCTTTCCTACTGTCTTCTTCATCAAACACGCAAGACTCCTTCCATGGCAAGCTGTATGTAGGGTTTCACCATTGTCAGTGGCTACCTCCCATCCTCTCAGTGAAAATACGTCCCTGATGCTCTGTCACAGCATAGGCTAATCATCTGTCGGTTCTCAATCAGGCCGGAATAGAATCCAGTGATTCTTTTGCGTCTGTCACTAACGCCCCGCCCTCAGGAGTTTGAAGCATGTCACAGTCATCCAGTCATTGAATCCTACTCAGAATACCACAGACAAGGTTTAGACCTTCCGGATTCTCTTGAATGCCGCCATCAGTTCTAGCTTATACCACGAGATTCCGATTAAAGAACCCAAGATAACTACTCAATCTAAGATAGAACAGAGGTGGTTGTCAGGCACATGTTCATGGTTGAGAATGATGATGATTGTCACGGGTCATCACATTCATCCGGATTAAGAACAAGTGTTATCTTAGAATCGAAGCAAGCATGATTGAATAAGAAACAGTAGTAATTGCATTAATCCATCAAGACACAGCAGAGCTCCTCACCCCCAACCATGGGTTTAGAGACTCATACTGTGGAAAGAAACATGTAAGAAATGTTATGAGGTCATAAGGTACGGATACAATGTCAAAGATCCTATAAGTAGTAAACTGTGTCCTAAGGTTTACAGAATGAGTAAATGACAGAAAAATCCACTTCCGGCCCACTTGGTGTGTGCTTGGCTGAGCAATGAAGGAATTTCGTGTAGAGACCTTTTCTGGAGTTAAACGCCAGCTTTCATGCCAGTTTGGGCGTTTAACTCCAAATTTTATGCCAGTTCCGGCGTTTAACGCTGGAATTTCTGTAGGTGACTTTGAGCGCCGGTTTGGGCCATCAAATCTTGGGCAAAGTATGGACTATTATATATTTCTGGAAATCCCAGGATGTCTACTTTCCAATGCCGTTGAGAGCGCGCCAATTGGGCTTCTGTAGCTCTAGAAAATCCACTTCGAGTGCAGGGAGGTCAGAATCCAACAGCATCTGCAGTCCTTTTCAGTCTCAGGATCAGATTTTTGCTCAGAACCCTCAATTTCAGTCAGAAAATACCTGAAATCACAGAAAAACACACAAACTCATAGTAAAGTCCAGAAAAGTGAATTTTAATTAAAAACTAATAAAAATATACTAAAAACTAACTAAAAAATACTAAAAACATACTAAAAACAATGCCAAAAAGCATACAAATTATCCGCTCATCACAACACCAAACTTAAATTGTTGCTTGTCCCCAAGCAACTGAAAATCAAAATAGGATAAAAAGAAGAGAATATACTATAGACTCCCAAAATATCAAAGAAACATAGCTCCAATTAGATGAGCGGGACTAGTAGCTTTTTGCCTCCGAACAGTTTTGGCATCTCACTCTATCCTTTGAAGTTCAGAATGATTGGCATCTATAAGAACTCAGAACTCAGATAGTGTTATTGATTCTCCTAGTTAAGTATATTGATTCTTGAACATAGCCAGTGTATGAGTCTTGGCTGTGGCCCAAAGCACTCTGTCTTCCAGTATTACCACCGGATACATACATGCCACAGACACATAATTGGGTGAACCTTTTTAGATTGTGACTTAGCTTTGCTAAAGTCCCCAATTAGAGGTGTCCAAGGTTCTTAAGCACACTCTTTTGCCTTGGATCACAACTTTATTTCCTTCTTTTCCTTTCTTTTTCTCTCTTTTTTTTTTTCGAAATTTTTTTTTTTGTATTCACTGCTTTTTCTTGCTTCAAGAATCAAATTGATGATTTTTCAGATCCTCAATGACAGTTCTCCTTTTCCATCATTCTTTCAAGAGCCAACAATTTTAACATTCTTAAAACAACAAATTCAAGAGACATATGCACTGTTCAAGCATTCATTCAGAAAACAAAAAGTATTGTCACCACATCAAACTAATTCAACTAGTTTCAGAGATAAATTTCGAAATCTTGTACTTCTTGTTCTTTTGTGATTAAAGCATTTTTTTCTTTTAAGAGAGGTGATGGATTCATAGGACATTCATAGCTTTAAGGCATAAACTTAAATTTTATTAATTATGAACTAAGAACAAGACTCAAATATAGATATAAGATGAGACTAAAGAAATAAAAATAGAAAACAAAACAAGAAAAACGAAAAAAAAATAGGCTCCTAATGATAGAGGTTTTCACAGAGTTAGGACTCAACAACCTTGATTTTGAGAAGTGGATGCTCCCTCAGCTTGAGAGGAGAGCTTTTGGCGTTTCAACTCTTGGAGTTCACGCCCCTGCTTCTCTTGTTCCTTCAGCAATTTGCAGAGCATGCAGTTTTGATTCTGCTGTTCTTCCTTCAGTTGCTCCATAGTCTCTTGCAACTTGTTAATAGATGCTTCCAGGTTGGACCAGTAGTCAATTCTTGGGAATTCAGGGAGGAATTCCTGCGCCCTCCTCTTGATGGAGTTGTCTTGCACTTGTCCTTCCATTGACTTCTTAGTGATTGGGTGTTCAATGGGTATGAACTCATCTACTCCCATCTTCACCCCAGCCTCTTTACAGAGCAAGGAAATCAAGCTTGGATAAGCTAATTTGGCTTCAGTGGAATTCTTATTTGCAATTGTGTAGATCTCACAAGCAATCACATGATGGACCTCCACCTCTTTTCCAAGCATAATGCAATGAATCATCACTGCTCTCTTGATGGTTACCTCAGAACGGTTGCTAGTGGGCAATATGGAACGCCCAATGAAGTCTAGCCAACCTCTTGCAATTGGCTTGAGGTCTCCCCTCTTGAGTTGGTTTGGGACACCCTTAGAATTGGTTATCCACTTAGTTCCAGGGAGGCATATGTCCTCTAGAACTTGATCCAACCCCTTATCTACTCTCACCATCCTCCTATTAAAGGAATCAGGATCATCTTGCAGTTGAGGCAACTTGAAGATTTCTCTTATTCTGTCCAGATGAAAGTATATAACTTTCCCTCTGACCATGGTTCTGTAGGTATGGTAAGCGGTTCCAGTCATTCTCTGCTTATCTGTTAGCCACAGATTTGAGTAGAATTCCTGAACCATGTTCCTTCCAACCTTTGTCTCAGGATTGGTTAGAACTTCCCATCCTCTGTTTCGAATTTGCTCTTGGATCCCCGGATATTCATCTTCTTTCAGATCAAATTTAACTTCCGGGATCACTGACCTCAGACCCATTATTTTATGATAATGGTCTTCATGTTCTTTGGTTAAAAACTTCTCTTCATTCCAAAGATTCTTTGGATTATTCTCTTTCTTGCCTCTTAAATTGGTTTGTTTTCCCTTAGGAGCCATGATATTGATGAATCTTGGCTTAGTGATCACGGAAAAGCACACCAAACTTAGAGGTTTGCTTGTCCTCAAGCAAAAGGAAAGAGAGAAGAGAGGGGGAGGAAGAGGAAATTCGAATGGTGTGGGCAAAGGGGGTTCCAAACGTGAATTTATAAGGGAGGGGAGAAGAGATTTCGAAAAATTAAAAATTTGAAAGAAGATTTGAGAAGATATGAAAAGAAATTGAGAAAAGGGTGAGTTTTTGAAGAAGATTTGGGATTAATTTGAAATAGATTTGAAGAATGGTTTTGATTTGTGAAGATTTGAAAGTGAATGATGAAAGGTTGAAGAGCATTGATGTAGAAGAGTATGGTTAAAAAGAGGAAAGTTTGAAAAAAATTGAGTTGAAAACAAAAATGTGGTCCCCCCACCTTTCTGGCGTTAAACGCCCAGAATGGCACCCATTCTGGCGTTTAACGCCCATTTGCTACCCCTTTTGGGCGTTTAACGCCCAGTCAGGTGCCCTGGCTGGCGTTAAACGCCAGAAATCCTTTGTCACTGGGCGTTTTTCCAAAACGCCCAGGATGCTGCACACCTGGCGTTAAACGCCCAGAATGGTGCCCATTCTGGCGTTTAACGCCCAAAATGGTACCATTACTGGCGTTAAACGCCCAGAATGGTGCCCATTCTGGCGTTTAACGCCCAAAATGCCCCTTACTGGCGTTTTTTCGCCAGTAAGCTCATTTTCTCTGCTTTTTGAGCTGAATCCTTCTGTAACTCTGTGAATTCCTTCATTTTTGATACTTGCCTCTGTAGGAACAATTCATACAACTTTCTAATGACTGGGTTGCCTCCCAGCAAGCGCTTCTTTACTGTCTTTAGCTGGACTTTCACTGAGAATCACTCAAGTCTCAGTTTTGAGCATTCCTGCTCAAAATTTCCTTCAAGATAGTGCTTGATTCTCTGTCCATTAACAATGAACTTCTTGTCAGAATCAATATCCTGAAGCTCAACATATCCATATGGTGATACTCCTGTAATCACATACGGACCCCTCCACCGGGACTTTAGTTTTCCTGGAAACAATTTGAGCCTGGAGTTGAAGAGCAGAACTTTTTGTCCTGGCTCAAAGACTCTGGTTGACAATCTTTTGTCATGCCACTTCTTTGCCTTTTCCTTATAAATTTTTGCATTTTCAAAGGCATTGAGTCTGAACTCCTCTAGCTCATTTAGCTGGAGCAGTCTTTTCTCACCAGCTAACTGTGCATCCATGTTTAGGAATCTGGTTGCCCAGTAGGCTTTATGTTCCAGTTCCACAGGCAAATGACAGGCCTTCCCATACACCAGTTGGTATGGAGAGGTGCCTATAGGAGTCTTGAATGCTGTTCTGTATGCCCACAGAGCATCATCCAAGCTCTTTGCCCAATCCTTTCTTCGGGCTATCACAGTCCGTTCTAGGATTCTTTTTAGCTCTCTGTTAGAGACTTCAGCTTGCCCATTTGTCTGTGGATGATATGGAGTTGCCACTTTATGGCTGATTCCATATCTAACCATAGCAGAGTATAGCTGTTTATTGCAGAAATGAGTGCCCCCGTCACTGATTAGCACTCTGGGGACGCCAAACCTGCTGAAAATGTTTTTCTGGAGGAATTTCAGCACGGTCTTGGTATCATTAGTGGGTGTAGCAATTGCTTCTACCCACTTAGATACATAGTCCACTGCCACCAGAATGTAAGTGTTTGAGTATGATGGTGGGAATGGCCCCATGAAGTCAATTCCCCATACATCAAACAGTTCTATCTCTAATATCCCTTGTTGAGGCATGGCATATCCGTGAGGCAGGTTACCAGCTCTTTGGCAACTGTCACAGTTACGCACAAACTCTCGGGAATCTTTATAGAGAGTAGGCCAGTAGAATCCACACTGGAGAACTTTAGTGGCTGTTCGCTCACTTCCAAAATGTCCTCCATAATGTGATCCATGGCAGTGCCATAGGATCCTTTGTGCTTCTTCTCTGGGTATACATCTGCGGATCACTCCGTCAGCACATCTCTTAAAGAGATATGGTTCATCCCAAAGGTAGTACTTGGCATCTGAAATTAATTTCTTTCTTTGCACACTGCTGTACTCCTTGGGTATGAACCTTACAGCTTTATAATTTGCAATGTCTGCAAACCATGGAGCTTCCTGAATGGCAAAGAGTTGCTCATCTGGGAAAGTCTCAGAGATCTCAGTAGAAGGGAGGGACGCCCCAGCTACTGGTTCTAATCGGGACAGATGATCAGCTACTTGATTCTTTGTCCCTTTTCTGTCTCTTATTTCTATATCAAACTCTTGCAGAAGCAACACCCATCTGATAAGCCTGGGTTTTGAATCTTGCTTTGTGAGTAAGTATTTAAGAGCAGCATGGTCAGTGTACACAATCACCTTTGATCCCACTAGGTAGGATCTAAACTTGTCAATGGCATAGACCACTGCAAGTAACTCTTTCTCTGTGGTTGTGTAGTTGTTTTGTGCGTCATTTAGAACATGGCTAGCATAATAAATGACGTGCAAAAGCTTGTTATGCCTCTGTCCCAACACTGCACCAATGGCATGATCACTGGCATCACACATTAATTCAAATGGCAATGCCCAATCTGGTGCATAGATGACTGGTGCTGTGACCAGCTTAGCTTTCAGGGTCTCAAATGCCTGCAGACACTCATTGTCAAAGATGAATGGAGTGTCAGCAGCTAGCAGATTACTCAAAGGTTTGGCAATTTTTGAAAAATCTTTTATAAACCTTCTGTAGAATCCTGCATGCCCAAGAAAGCTTCTGATTGCCTTAACATTGGCAGGTGGTGGTAATTTTTCAATTACCTCTACCTTTGCCTTATCCACCTCTATTCCCCTGCTTGAAATTTTGTGCCCAAGGACAATTCCTTCAGTTACCATAAAGTGACATTTCTCCCAGTTTAGAACTAGGTTAGTCTCTTGGCATCTTTTCAGGACAAGTGATAGGTGGTTAAGACAGGAGCTGAATGAGTCTCCATATACTGAGAAGTCATCCATGAAGACTTCCAGAAATTTCTCTACCATATCTGAGAAGATAGAGAGCATGCACCTCTGAAAGGTTGCAGGTGCATTGCACAGACCAAAAGGCATCCTCCTGTAGGCAAATACGCCAGAAGGGCAAGTAAATGCTGTTTTCTCTTGGTCCTGAGGATCTACTGCAATTTGGTTGTAGCCTGAATAGCCATCCAAAAAGCAGTAGTAATCATGACCAGCTAGTCTTTCTAGCATTTGGTCTATGAATGGTAAAGGAAAATGATCCTTTCTGGTGGCTGTGTTGAGCCTTCTGTAGTCAATACACATGCGCCACCCTGTGACTGTTCTTGTAGGAACTAGTTCATTTTTTTCATTATGAACCACTGTCATGCCTCCCTTTTTGGGAACAACTTGGACAGGGCTCACCTAGGGGCTATCAGAAATAGGATAAATAATCCCAGCCTCCAGTAATTTAGTGACCTCTTTCTGCACCACCTCCTTCATGGCTGGATTTAGCCTCCTCTGTGGTTGAACCACTGGTTTGGCATTATCCTCCAACAGGATCTTGTGCATGCATCTAGCTGGGCTAATGCCCTTAAGATCACTTATGGACCACCCAAGAGCTGTCTTGTGTGTCATTAGCACTTTAATCAGTGCTTCCTCTTCCTGTGAATTTAAAGCAGAGCTTATAATCACTGGAAAAGTGTCACCCTCTCCCAGAAATGCATATTTCAGGGATGGTGGTAGTGGTTTGAGTTCAGGCTTAGGAGGTTTATCCTCCTTCTGAGGAATTTTCAAAAATTCCTTTGCCTCCTCTGGCTCTTCCTGATCAGTTTGAGCATCTTTGAAGATGTCCTCAAGCTCTGATTCTAGGCTTTTAGCTATATTGATCTCTTCTACCAGAGAGTCAATAATGTTAGCGTCCATGCAGTCCTCTGGTGTGTCTGGATGCTGCATAGCTTTTACAGCATTCAACTTGAACTCATCCTCATTGACTCTCAGGGTTACTTCCCCTTTTTGTACATCAATGAGAGTTCGTCCAGTTGCTAGGAATGGTCTTCCTAGAATGAGAGTTGCACTCTTGTGCTCCTCCAATTCCAGTACCACAAAGTCAGTTGGAAAGGCAAATGGCCCAACCTTGACAATCATGTCCTCTATTATGCCTGATGGGTGTTTAATGGAGCCATCAGCAAGTTGGAGGCATATCCTGGTTGGTTTGACTTCTCCAATCAACCCAAGCTTTCTGATAGTGGATGCAGGTATTAGATTGATGCTTGCTCCAAGATCACATAAAGCTGTCTTGGTGCAAGTGCCTTCCAATGTGCATGGTATCAGAAAGCTTCCAGGATCTTGAAGCTTTTCTGGTAAGCTTTTTAGAATGACTGCACTGCACTCTTCAGTGAGAAACACTTTTTCAGTTTCTCTCCAATCCTTCTTATGACTTAAGATTTCCTTCATGAACTTAGCATAAGAAGGTATTTGCTCAAGTGCCTCTGCAAAAGGAATCTTTATTTCAAGAGTCCTTAAATAGTCTGCAAAGCGGGCAAATTGCTTATCCTGTTCCGCCTTGCGGAGTTTCTGAAGATAAGGCATCTTGGCTTGATATTCTTCAACCTTAGATGCTGCAGGTTTATTCCTTACAGAAGTGGTTGAAGAAGCCTTTTTAGAGGGATTACTGTCAGCACTTCCAGGTGTCTGATCCTCCCTTGGCGTTTGGACGCCAGAATTGGGTGGAAAATGGGCGTTATCCCCTTTTTCTGGCGTTTAAACGCCAGAACTCGGCAAGGAATGGGCGTTTAACGCCAGTTTTCCTTCCCTTTCTGGCGTTTGAACGCCAATATTCCTCTCTGGGCTCTTATTGTCCTCAGAGGGATTTTGAACAGTGGTTTGGTTGTCCTCTGTCACTTGCTCCTTGTTTGGCTTTTTACTCTTTTGAGCAGTGGTATTCAAGTTCTTCCCACTCCTCAATTGAACTGCTTGACACTCCTCTGTTATCTGTTTAGATATTTGCTGTTTTGCTTGATTCAACTGTAGTTCTATGCTCTTATTAGCAACCTTAGTTTCATGGAGCATCTCTTTAAATTCTGCTAACTGTTCTGTCATTAGGAGCAATTGTTGATTAAGCTCATTCATCTGTTCTTGAGGATTAGGATCAGTGACTAATGCCAAGACTTCCTCCTTTGGAACGAATTCATTGCTAGAATACAAGTATTGGTTTCTAGCAACAGTGTCTATAAGCTCTTGAGCTTCTTCAATTGTCTTCCTCATGTGTATAGATCCACCAGCTGAGTGGTCTAAAGACATCTGAGCTTTTTCTGTAAGCCCATAGTAGAAAATGTCTAACTGTACCCACTCTGAAAACATTTCAGAGGGACATTTTCTTAGCATACCTCTATACCTCTCCCAGGCATTATAAAGGGATTCATTATCCTCTTGTTTAAAGCCTTGGATGTCCAGCCTTAGCTGTGTCATCCTCTTTGGAGGGTAAAAATGATTCAGGAATTTGTCTGTTAACTGTTTCCATGTCTTTATGCTTGCTGTAGGTTGGTTATTCAACCACCTTTTGGCTTGGTCTTTTACAGCAAATGGAAACAGTAATAGTCTGTAGACATCCTGATCTACCTCTTTATCATGTACTGTGTCAGCAATTTGTAAGAACTGTGCCAGAAACTCAGTAGGTTCTTCCTGTGGAAGACCGGAATACTGGCAATTTTGCTGCACTATGATAATGAGTTGAGGGTTTAGCTCAAAGCTGCTTGCCTTGATGGGGGGCGTGCAGATGCTACTCCCATATGCAGCTGTAATGGGGTTAGCATATGACCCCAGAGTCCTTCTGGACTGATTAATTCCACTTAAGTCCATAATGGACAAAAGGGAAATGATAATGATTGCAAAGAGATGAATTTTGTTTATTTTTATTTTTTTTGAAATAACCGAAAAAATTAAAATAAAATAAAATAAAACAAAAGGAAACTAAAATAAAAAAATTCGAAAATCAAAGGGAAAATGAGATCAAAGCAAATTGAGAACTGAATCAATTAGTAAAAAAAAAGATTTTGAAAACAGCAATTAAAAAGATATGATTGAAAAAATTTTTATGAAAAAGATTTGATTCTTAAAAAGAGGAAAGAGAAAAACACAAAAAGACACCAAACTTAAAATTTTTAGAAATCAAACACTAATTTTTCGAAAATTTTAAGAGAAAAACACAAAGAGGACACCAAACTTAGAATTTTTTATGAATCAAAAAGGGACTAAGAACATGCAAAATTCGAAAATCAAAAGAAAAAAAAACAAAAGCATGCAATTGACACCAAACTTAGAATATGAAACTAGACTCAACTAAAAGACTCTAAACCAACAAAAAGAAAACAGTCCTAATCTAAGCAACAAGATAAACCGTCAGTTGTCCAAACTCGAACAATCCCCGGCAACGGCGCCAAAAACTTGGTGCACGAAATTGCAATCACACTTTTGCAATCCCGCACAACTAACCAGCAAGTGCACTGGGTCGTCCAAGTAATACCTTGCGTGAGCAAGGGTCGATCCCACGGAGATTGTCGGCTTGAAGCAAGCTATGGTTATCTTGTAAATCTTAGTCAGGATATCAGAAATTATCAGGATTGATTGTAAAAAGCAAAAGAACATGAAATGGTTACTTGTATTGCAGTAATGGAGAATGGGTTGAGGCTTGGAGATGCTCCATCTTCTGAATCTCTGCTTTCCTACTGTCTTCTTCATCAAACACGCAAGACTCCTTCCATGGCAAGCTGTATGTAGGGTTTCACCATTGTCAGTGGCTACCTCCCATCCTCTCAGTGAAAATACGTCCCTGATGCTCTGTCACAGCATAGGCTAATCATCTGTCGGTTCTCAATCAGGCCGGAATAGAATCCAGTGATTCTTTTGCGTCTGTCACTAACGCCCCGCCCTCAGGAGTTTGAAGCACGTCACAGTCATCCAGTCATTGAATCCTACTCAGAATACCACAGACAAGGTTTAGACCTTCCGGATTCTCTTGAATGCCGCCATCAGTTCTAGCTTATACCACGAAGATTCCGATTAAAGAACCCAAGAGATAACTACTCAATCTAAGATAGAACAGAGGTGGTTGTCAGGCACATGTTCATGGTTGAGAATGATGATGATTGTCACGGATCATCACATTCATCCGGATTAAGAACAAGTGTTATCTTAGAATCGAAGCAAGCATGATTGAATAAGAAACAGTAGTAATTGCATTAATCCATCAAGACACAGCAGAGCTCCTCACCCCCAACCATGGGGTTTAGAGACTCATACTGTGGAAAGAAACGTGTAAGAAATGTTATGAGGTCATAAGGTACGGATACAATGTCAAAAGATCCTATAAGTAGTAAACTAGTGTCCTAAGGTTTACAGAAATGAGTAAATGACAGAAAAATCCACTTCCGGGCCCACTTGGTGTGTGCTTGGGCTGAGCAATGAAGGAATTTCGTGTAGAGACCTTTTCTGGAGTTAAACGCCAGCTTTCATGCCAGTTTGGGCGTTTAACTCCAAATTTTATGCCAGTTCCGGCGTTTAACGCTGGAATTTCTGTAGGTGACTTTGAGCGCCGGTTTGGGCCATCAAATCTTGGGCAAAGTATGGACTATTATATATTGCTGGAAAGCCCAGGATGTCTACTTTTCAATGCCGTTGAGAGCGCGCCAATTGGGCTTCTGTAGCTCCAGAAAATCCACTTCGAGTGCAGGGAGGTTAGAATCCAACAGCATCTGCAGTCCTTTTCAGTCTCAGGATCAGATTTTTGCTCAGAACCCTCAATTTCAGTCAGAAAATACCTGAAATCACAGAAAAACACACAAACTCATAGTAAAGTCCAGAAAAGTGAATTTTAATTAAAAACTAATAAAAATATACTAAAAACTAACTAAAAAATACTAAAAACATACTAAAAACAATGCCAAAAAGCATACAAATTATCCGCTCATCATGTCCCCACAGTTGTTTGATCACTACATTGTGACTAAAGTCCTTCCACATGAATTTATAGAGGTCATCAAAGAAGAAACCGGAAGGAAGTTCACAGTGAAGAAAGACAAGCTAAGGCACTGTGATTTTCAACTTTCATGATCAGCAGAATGGAAGATGTCAAGCTAGTGACAATAAAAGAGCGCTTGTTGGGAGGCAACCCAACCTGAGGTAGTTTTCTTTTCATAGCTTTTTCAATAAAGATGTTGAATAATTGGTATGCATTGCAAGGAGCTAAGTTTGGTGTTGCACACCAAAACAACTTAAGGGAGAATGAAGGATTCTAAGTTTGGTGTTCCACCAAAATCTCATTTAAAAGAACATTCTCACTTCCTGCAAAATGCTAGCTCCAAGCAATCAGACAAATTATTCAACTATTTAAATGTTTATCTAGTTTCAATCCCATAACCTTCAGCAAGGATACAAGGTTTCAAATATGGTTAACTTGTTGCATCAGAGGTAGTGGCAATCAATTAAGTTTGGTGTCCACACACCAAAATAAATCCAAGAGCCACACTCAATTTATGCATACTAACTGTTCATACCCTGGGTCAAGATGTCCGACCTGGGATGTTTAGCAACAAGCCAACCGACCTCTTCAGGTCAGGCTATCCGACCTCTTCTTAAAGAGCTCAGCCAAATATCCGACCTCTTCTTAAAGAGCTCGGCCAAATATCCGACCTCTTCTCAAAGAGCTCGGCCAATATCCGACCTCTTCTCAAAGAGCTTGGCCAAAACGCCACAGAGGCCCAAGAAGGCCCAAACGAAGGAACACAGCCCAATCCAAAGGCAGCCGAAAGATAAAGGCGGTTCCGTTGAAAATAAGCTGACCTCACCCAAAGATAAGATAAGATAAGATAAGATAACTAACTTATCTTATCTAAAGAAGGTCACTTCTCACCATTATAAATACACTGGAGCACCCAGGTATAACTCATACTCTGATTCTACATAAAACCTGTTTAATACCCATGCTAACTTAAGCATCGGAGTCTCTTGCAGGTACCCCCCACCCTCCGGTGACGAAGGATCAGCAGTGCAACCAGTCCAACAAGTCGGACGCGGCAGCTCTGGCCACCATCTACAAGTCGGACGCGGCGGCTCCGACCACCATCAACAAGTCGGACACAACAGCTCCGACCAGCACAGAAGATCTCATCCGAGATCGACCTACAGTTTCAGGTTACCCTCGGAACATTGGCGCCGTTGCCGGGGAACCTGGAAGTTATCCCATCCCCATGGCGACAACCATGACAACGACCATGATTCAGATCTAGAGGATAGAACACCGCACAAAGACGCGGATACTACACCAAAAGATACTCTTCAACCCACCAAAGGCGAGAATTCGCCAAAAGAGGAGGCTATGGAGGCACTTCAAGATCGCTTAAAGCAACTCGAAAAAAAGGTGAAACATCAACAAGAAGCTGAGAGAGACCTACGAAGGGAAGTTAGGTGATGCCACGAGTTAAAGGACAAGCTCCTAAAACTCGAAGCAGATCTCAAGGCCAAAACAACTCGATCCGGTCACGAAGACAGCCCCTACAAAGATCAAGACCCATTCACCAAAGATATCATGAAAGCTAAAATCCCAAAGGACTTCAAGGCTCCCGACATGATCCCGTACGGCGGCACATTGGATCCAAGCCATCATCTCAGTAATTTCAAAAGAATGTACCTCACCGACACATCGGACGCCATTCGATGCAAAGTCTTCCCGACTACTCTAACGAAGACAACAATATGGTGCTTCGATAGTTTGTCTCCAAGATCCATCACAAGTTTGACGACCTTGTTAAGAAGATTCCTCGCCAGGTTCTCCATCCAGAAGGATAAAGCCAAACACACTTCAAGCTTGCTGGGAATTAAACAAGGAGATCAGAAAAGCCTTCACAGCTACATGGAAAGATTCAACAACGCATGCCTTGACATACAAAGTCTTCCAACAAAAGCGGCCATCATGGGACTCATCAATGGCCTAAGAGAAGGACCTCTCAGCCACTCAATATCCAAGAAGCACCCAACATCTCTGAACGAGGTACAGGAACGGGAACAGAAATACATCAACATGGAAGAGAACTCTCGACTAGGAGAAAGCTAAAAAACCGAATTCTCCTAACCCACCACGGGACAAGGATAAAAGAGTCCAAGAAAAGAGAAGATCAATCGGAGAAGATCCCACCACCTCGCCCAATCAAAAGCAAAAAGGAGAAAGAGGTCGGACAAGTTGAAGGTCCACCTCACACCGAAGAGGTCGGGGGAGTTGAAGGTCCACCTCACACCAAAGAGGTCGGACGAGTTGAAGGTCCACCTCACACGAAAGAGGTCGGACGAGTTGAAGGCCCACCTCATAACAAAGAATTGGGCAAGTTGAAGGTCCACCTCACACCGAAGAGGTCGGGCGAGTTGAAGGTCCACCTCACACCAAAGAGGTCGGACGAGTTGAAGGTCCACCTCACACGGAAGAGGTCGGGCGAGTTAAGGTCCACCTCACAACAAAGAGGTCGGACAAGTTGAAGGTCCATCTCACAACAAAGAGGTCGGACAAGGTGAAGGTCCACCTCACACCGAAGAGGTCGGGCGAGTTAAGGTCTACCTCACACCAAAGAGGTCGGACAAGTTGAAGGTCCACCTCACACTGAAGATGTCGGGCGAGTTTAAGCTCCACCTCACACCAAAGAGGTCGGACAAGTTGAAGGTCCACCTCACACCGAAGATGTCGGGCGAATTGAAGGTCCACCTCACACCAAAGAGGTCGGACAAGTTGAAGGTCCACCTCACAACCAAGAGGTCGGACGAGTTGAAGGTCCACCTCATACCAAAGAGGTCGAACGAGTTAAACATCTACCTCACACCAAAGAGGTCGGACGAGTTGAACGTCCACCTCACACCAAGGAGGTCGGACGAGTTGAAAAGGACAACGGAGTACGAACAAGCCTTCCGAGATTTCAAAATTCTTGGGGCAACCACCCATCCTTTCCAGACCACGGGAAAGTGAAGAACTCATTATACCTCGCAGTGGGAAGTCAGGCAATAGCCTCAGCACTAGTCAGAGAAGACAAAAGTGGGAAACAACCCGTCTACTTCATCAGCAAAGCTTTACAAGGGACCGAACTAACCTATCAACAGATAGAAAAAGTTCGCCTACACCCTCATACTCACCTCTCGACGACTCCACCCATACTTTCAAGCTCACACTATCAGAGTTCCAACCAACCAGCCAATAAAGGGCATTCTGCAGAAAACAAACTTAGCTGGAAGAATCCTACAGAGGACAGCTCGGATAATTCGGGAGACCTTGGACAAAACCAGAGAACATCTCGGACAATTCGGGGGACTCTGGACAAAAACAGAAAATAGCTCGGACAAATCGGGGAAAATGAAGTCTGACACATAGAATGCCCGAGCTAATGCAGCCAGCACCAACAACTCGGACAAATCGGAGAAAAATGAAGTCCGACACATAGAATGCCCGAGCTTATGCATTTTCAAAACCAGCCAGCACCAACAGCTCGGACAATTCGGGGATATGAGGTCCGACACATACCTTGAGAGCAGAATGCCCGAGCTGATGCATTTTCAAAACTAGCCAACCAAGGGGCAATAACAGAAGCCTCATCCGAGCTACATTACAAGACCACAACAAATCGGTCTCGAAGGCGGTATAAGGGATGTACTCAGGGTCAGCCACAGTAACACGCATTTAAACTATGAAATCCAGCTAATCAGACACGCTGTCCGGGATCTTAGTAGACATCTCAAAGACATAGGTAGACTATGGAATTACTACCAAACAACTCGGGCAAATAAGGAAACAACTCGGACAATAACAGTAAAACATAAAGTGACAGACGTGGCAGTAAAAGGGAAACCCCAGGACTCACACAAAAGTCCAAGGGCACCCTTTGGAGGCAACAACAGAGCAAAAACCCAAATACAAAGTCAAAGCTTTACATCAAAAAGCATGCCAACTTCCACATTGCCCCACCAGAGGAGCTCATCAGTGTAACATCACTTTGGCCGTTCGCAAAGAGGGGACTCGACCTCCTCGGACTATTTTTCCAAGGATCGGGACAAGTTAAAGTTCCTCATTGTAGGGGTGGATTACTTCACAAAATGGATTAAGGCAGAGCCCCTAGCTAATGCCACTGCTCAAAGAAGTCAGAAATTCTTGTACAAGAACATTATTACAAGGTTTGGGGTTTCTTACTCCATCACCACAAACAATGACACTCAATTCACGGACACAGGTTTCAAGAAAAGAGTGGCTAACTTGAAAATAAAGCACCAATTCACATCCGTAGAACACCCACAAGCCAATGGACAAGCAGAAGCTGCCAACAAAGTCATACTAGCTAGGTTAAAACGGAGACTAAAGGACACAAAGGGAGCTTGGGCTGAAGAGCTCCCGCAAGTCCTATGGGCATATCGGACAACTCCACACTTCACCACGGGGGAATCACCCTTCCGATTGATTTACGAAATGGAGGCAATGATCCCAGTAGAGATCGAAGAAGGATCCCCCAAGAATGATCTTCTACAATGAAGAGGTCAACTCCCAAATCCAAAGGAAAGAACTCGACCTACTTCCAAGAGTCCGAGAGAGAGCTCCGATCAAGGAAGAGGCGTTAAAACGTCGAATGGCCTCAAGATACAATCAGAAGGTAGTACAGCGAAGCTTTGCCAACAACAACCTTATCCTAATCTGAAATGATATCGGAACAACTCGACCTGGAGAAGGAAAGCTAGCACCCAACTGGAAAGGACCATACCAAGTTGTTTAGAAGAACTGGGGAAAGGTTGCTACAGACTGCCCGAACTTGAAGGGCAAGAGCTACCAAGGTCATGGCATGCCTGCAATCTAAAAAGGGCGCCAGGCCGAGATCCAAAAAGATTGCCCGACCTAGAAAGGTAAGTACTAACATGTACACACTCTTTTCTTTATATTATTGTTTAAAAGATTGCAGATTCCCTAAAAAGTTTCCTACCAAGACGCCCGACTACGGCAGGTCGGCAAGGTGAAACACCAAAATCATCGCCCGATCACGACAAAGTCGGCAAGATGAAAACCAAACTCATCGTCCGATTACAAAGCGACAAGTCGGCAAGGTGAAAACCAACTTCACCGCCTGACCACGATGAAAACCGAATTCATCATTCGATTTCGACAAAGTGAAAACAAAATTCACTGCTATACCAAGACGCATTAATCTGAAACGCAAATTTCACTGCCGGATCACGACAAGGTCGGCGGGGTGAAAACCAAATTCACCGCCCGATCATGATAAAATTCGGCAAAGATGAAACCAGAATTCATCGCCCGATTTCGACAAGGTCGGCAAAAAAGTGAAAGCAGAGTTCATCGTCTGATTATAAAGCTACAGGTCGGCAGAAAGTGAAAAACAATTTCACTGCACGACCACGACAAAGATGAGTCGTCCGATAAAGGTGAAAACGCAATTCACCCAAAGGACGAGCTAGAGATGCCAACCACTTTCTACAAATCGGCAAAGATGAACACAGAATAATGTAAGAAGTTATCGAAAGTGATCCAAAAAAGAACCTGACGAGGTCTTACGGATTGCTAAAATAGTAACTTAAAGACTGGCCGATGTTGAGAAGTCGGACCAAGTCAACCCAAGTTATCAGCAAATCCCTGAAAGAGACCTGGCAAAGGTCCAAGAAAGAGGATTATGAAATAACTTAGAAGAGATCGACATGACGAAGTCGGTCTCCTACAATAATAAAGTTATAGAAGTAATCCCTGAAAGAGACCTGACAAAGGTCCAAGAAAGAGGGTTACGAAATAACTTAGAAGAGATCGACATAAAGAAGTCGGTCTCCTACAACGGACAAGTTATAAAAGTAATCCCTGAAAGAGATCTGACAAAGGTCCAAAGAAAGAGGATTACAAAAATAACTTGGAGAAGGGACTGACGTAAAGAAGTCGTCCCATAAACAAAAAGTTATAAAAAGTAATCCCTGAAAGAGACCTGACAGAGGTCCAATAAAGGGGATTACTAGAAAAAACTTAGAAGCGACCGACATGAAGAAGTCGGCCCAAAGCTACAGCTTGGAACAACAAGAAAAAGTCGGACCAACAAAAGCTACAGCTTGGACCGACAAGAAGAAGTCGGACCAACGAAAACCACAGCTTGGACCGACAAGAAGTCGGACCAACGAAAGCTACAGCTCGTCGACACGAGAAATTGGACCAACGAAAAGCGTGCGCTAAAAGGAACATAGCTTTGCCCAAAAAACCACGGCTCCATGACAAGGCTATCAAAATTGTTCAGACCAGCTAAAAAGGTTCTACCAAAGAACACTAAAAAGTCGTCGGACAAGATAGCCCTAAGGACCACCTCAACCAAGCAGAAAGTGGACAAAACCGGCAGTGATCAAAAGAGGTCGGACAACAAAATACCGACACTCTACAAAGATCCACAAAGGGGACAAAGACATCTCGCAACGGCCAGAGGAATGCCAGGAATGCTTTGCTAAAAGGTACGAAGTCTTGAAAAAAGACACTACTTAAAAGGCAAAAG
Source organism: Arachis stenosperma (assembly GCF_014773155.1). Lineage (NCBI taxonomy): Eukaryota > Viridiplantae > Streptophyta > Magnoliopsida > Fabales > Fabaceae > Arachis > Arachis stenosperma. Next base: position 40,750,545 of record NC_080381.1, on the reverse strand, counting down.
CACAAATCAAAACGGCGCTAAAAAGTCATCCAAACAGACTATAAAAAGGTTTCCCATCAGGAATTATACCTAAAAAGTTGTTGGATTATGACTAAAAAGCCCGAACAGTGAAGACAAACAAGTCGGAAGAAGGCTGAAAAGACCTCTCAACAAACTAAAAAAGGCAATGCCAAACTCGCACAAGATAAAACTACTCAAGATCGACCAAAGTCAGGATGCTTGAGTACGACTTCACCCAAAGAGAGCACGATCTCACGGAAAGATCAAACTCAAGCAGGGGCAAAGTCGTACAGGTCGACGTCAGCTAAGAAGAGGCGCAAGTACAATCTCAAAAAAGAACAAGCCAAAAGGTTAAGAAAAAACCTTAAGGCTCAAAAGTGCTTAGCTAAAAGGGATACAACTCCACTCAAAGAAGGCACAATCTCAAACAGGGCTACGTACGTCATCCGAGACTAAAAAGGTTCTATACAAAGAACACTAAAAAGTCATCAGACAAGTCACTAAGAGTCCGGATATCAAGCCGCAAGGATAACTTCACCAAAGCAGAGGGTTGTCAACACAAAAGCAAGGCGTGATCCAGAAGGCAAGGGTAGAAAACCCACACTACTACTCAAAAGAGGGCGGACTGTGAAGTACCAAACCTCTAGAAAATCTGCAAAAGATTTCAAAGCAATGAAGAATCAAAACCAGACAGATGCTTGAGCACGACTTCCAAAGAGATCGAAGCTCTGAAAAACACGATCTCACGAAAAGATCGAACTCAAGCAGGGGCACTGTTCATACCCTGGGTCAAGATGTCCGACCTGGGATGTTTAGCAACAAGCCAACCGACCTCTTCAGGTCAGGCTATCCGACCTCTTTTTAAAGAGCTCGGCCAAATATCCGACCTCTTCTTAAAGAGCTCGGCCAAATATCCGACCTCTTCTCAAAGAGCTCGGCCAATATCCGACCTCTTCTCAAAGAGCTTGGCCAAAACGCCACAGAGGCCCAAGAAGGCCCAAACGAAGGAACACAGCCCAATCCAAAGGCAGCCGAAAGATAAAGGCGGTTCCGTTGAAAATAAGCTGACCTCACCCAAAGATAAGATAAGATAAGATAAGATAACTAACTTATCTTATCTAAAGAAGGTCACTTCTCACCATTATAAATACACTGGAGCACCCAGGTATAACTCATACTCTGATTCTACATAAAACCTGTTTAATACCCATGCTAACTTAAGCATCGGAGTCTCTTGCAGGTACCCCCCACCCTCCGGTGACGAAGGATCAGCAGTGCAACCAGTCCAACAAGTCGGACGCGGCAGCTCTGGCCACCATCTACAAGTCGGACGCGGCGGCTCCGACCACCATCAACAAGTCGGACACAACAGCTCCGACCAGCACAGAAGATCTCATCCGAGATCGACCTACAGTTTCAGGTTACCCTCGGAACACTAACCATGCAATTAAGGGCTTGAGAAGCAAACAACTTTGAGAATTATGCAGGACATGAGTCAACAATTGAAGATATTGTGCATCTTAACTCAAAGAAAACACAACAGAAGGAAGAATCAAAAGGCTGCAACTTCAAAGGTTGTATCTAAACTTAATCCCTGCTGCTGTGTATTGTTTCGAACATGGGAACCATTATATATCCTGCTAAAGTGTTTATCTAGTTGCAAGTGAAGTTGTTTGATCAAGTATGATAATCTGCATGATGCTTGTCATTCATCACTTAGCTTGAATTTTGTTTTGTTTCCCATATGCTTGAATAAAAGAGATTTTGTTTGAATTGAAAAGTAAAAATCCAATGTTGCATAAGTAGAATGGAAGTCAATGGTGGTATATGTGTTTGATTAAATGAATAACTCATGAAATAAGTGCTGCATAGTATCATTTTCATTGAAGTGTGAGCTAGCTTGCTGTTATGAAGGTTCCTATCAATAAAGAAAAAGCCCTTGAGAACAAAATTAAAATAGAAAAAAAAGGAAGAAGAAAAAGCCAATGTGGCAAGAAAAAAACAAAGAATAAAGGCTGGACACCAATAGCTTGGACCCTAGGACACATGCCTGTGGTGTTCTTGTACTAGGATATGCTTGGATAAGTAAATTCTAAGGGGTATTTTAAAACCCGGTCACTTAGATCAACTGATTTGGGATGACCAATTGAAAGTCCACAATAAAGAGCAACCTAGATAGAGAATATTTAGTTATCCAAAGAGATGCTGGGCATCAATGATCCTAGGAAGAAGTAGTGAGCCATGTGTCTGTGGTGGAAGATGTTGATTTAAAAATAAAGCCGAAGGCTACTACTACAACCTTAGACACCAAGCCTTCAAGAATAATAAGCTTGATAAGCAACATGAGAAAAGAAAAGTTAGCAAGGGAGCAAAGAAAGAATAAACCTTATAACAGCAAGTTTAGCAAGCCTTTGAGGAAGAATGTATATTATGTAACAGCAACAATAATTGAGTTATCATTATCTGCATAAAAATCCCATGAATCAAATTTTGCTATATGCCTAATAAGGATATGTTTTATTTTCTTGTTCATTTCATTTTCTCTTAGTTTTGATGCTTGCTTGGGGACAAGCAAGATTTAAGTTTGGTGTTGTGATGACAGGTCATCATATACCCATTTTTCAAGCTAATTTCACTTGTTTTACTAGTCTTTATGCACTTTCTTGCATCCTAAGTAAGTGATTTGGAGTGAAAATGCATAACTTCTTTAAATCAAACAACCACCATGAAATTAATGTTAACTCATGAGGTTTAAGCTGAATTTAATTGATTTTTAATTGATTTATAAGCCTTGTGAATTTAGTGATACTTTGAGTGGTTGTTTTGGTTTATTGTAGGTGAAGAAAAGAAGAAAAGAGGAAGCGTGGCTTAAGAAAGCGTGGCCTAAAAGAGAAAAAGTGTGGCGCATAAAAGGAGGAAGCAAGCATTGCCCTCCACAAGGGCACACTGCCCTCAAGGAGGGCAACATAAGGAAGCAAACTTTGAGAGGCAACACTGCCCTACCCTCCTCAAGGGCGGAGCACAAATTGGTGTCATGGATCAAGTTGAGCAAAAATTCTGCCATGCCCTCCTCAAGGGCAATATCGGGCCTTCATGAAAAATAAATCAAAGGAAAAAGCCTACCAATGCTTGCCACAAGGATCGAACACGGCACCATGAGGAAGCAAGGAACTAAGCCTCACTTTGGTACCAAGAAAACCAAGGAAAAGAGGTAGCGTGCGCGTCACCCAAGTCTCGAACACGGAGCTTCAGCCTTGGCACATTGCCCTGCCCTCCGCAAGGGCAGGGCAGCATTTTGTGGTGCACAGCCAGCGCATCAGACTGGCGCACCAAGGGAGCTTCGGCAGCATTAACACGCACACACAGGCAGATTCTGGCCCACCAAAAATTTCTGCCCTGCCCTCCACAAGGGCAGGGCAGCATTCTGCAGCACCACACGCCCAACTCGCATGCACCAAGAGCCGCACGCACAAATTCCTGCCCTGCCCTCCACAAGGGCAGGGCAGCCTCCTGGAAGCAAATGTTCTTGGGCTAAAAATTGAATTAAAAATCCAATTTAACTCATTTCTTCACCAAATCAAAAGCCCATCCAAATCCCAAGATCCAAGAATAGAAAGTGTATAAATAGGAGATAGTTTGATGTAATTAGTACCTTCTTTTTGGAGCTTTGAACCTTTCTTTTCACTTTTGGACTTTTGAACCTTCTTTGGTTTTTTTGAATTTTTACTTTGAGTATTGAGAGCTAGGACTTCACTGAGATTTCAGAGAATTGGGGAGGAGAATTGATCTCTCTTCTTCCTTGTTCTTGCTTGAGCATTTTTACTTTTCTTATTTGAGTCTTGGGTGTTAAGAATTGAGGAAATTCTGTCTCAATCTCCACTCAAGAGCTCTTTAATTTCTTTTCTGCATAATTAAGTTCAATTACATTTCCTTTACTGCTTCTTCTTTAATTTCTTGCTAATTGCTTTGTGAACTTGGATCTGGGAAGGCAATTGAGATCTAGACCTTGCTATCTAGTCTCTGGAGTCCTGAGACCCAACTTTCCTTTTGGTTCTTCTGTGAACCTCTGCTGCAAATTCAATTCCATCCTCTGTTTGAACTTTAAGCATTTCCAATTCACCTTCTGCTTTATTACTTGCTGCAATTTAATTTCCATTGCTTAAATTCTGAAATCCCAATCCTCAATTCCCTTTTCATTATTGCAATTTATATTTCTTGCTCTTTAAGTTACTGCAATTTACATTTCTTGCATTTTAAGTTTCAGTCATTTAATTTCTTGTTCTTTAAGATTCAGCTCTTTTACTTTCAGTTCCTTTTAATTTCTGTAATTCTTCCCTTCCCCCTTTACATTTCCTGTTGTTTACTTACTGTTGGATCCAAAACACTCAACCAATATTTGATTCGCTTGACTAAATCAACCACTAAACTAAAATTGCTCAATCCTTCAATCCCTGTGGGATCGACCTCACTCAAGTGAGTTATTATTACTTGATGCGACCCGGTACACTTGCCGGTGAGTTTTGTGTCGGATCGTTTTCCGCACATCAGATGCTAAGTTAGCTGGTGAAAAAAGATTGCTCCAGCTAAATGAGCTAGAGGAATTCAAACTCAATGCCTTTGAAAATGAAAAAATTTATAAGGAAAAGGCAAAGAAGTGGCATGACAAGAAATTGTCATCCAGAGTCTTTGAGCCAGGACAAAAGGTCCTGCTCTTCAACTCTAGGCTCAGATTGTTCCCAGGAAAGCTTAAGTCCCGCTGGAGGGGTCCGTATGTGATTACAGGAGTATCACCATATGGATATGTTGAGCTTCAGGATACTGATTCTGACAAGAAGTTCATTGTTAATGGACAGAGAATCAAGCATTATCTTGAAAGCAATTTTGAGCAAGAATGCTCAAAACTGAGACTTGAGTGATTTCCAATGAAGGTCCAGCTAAAGACAATAAAGAAGCGCTTGCTGGGAGGCAACCCAGTGATTAGATGGGTATCTGTTCTGTCTAATCAAGATTTAATACATATTCTTAAAGGGCAATTATCAAATTTGAAGGAATTCACAGAGTTACAGAAGGATTCAGTGCAAAAAGCAGAGAAAAAGAGCTTACTGGCGAAAAAAATGCCAGTAAGGGGTACTTTGGGCGTTAAACGCCAGAATGGGCACCATTCTGGGCGTTTAACGCCAGGTGTGCAGCATCCTGGGCGTTTAGCAAAACACCCAGTGATAAAGGGATTTCTGGCGTTTAACGCCAGCCAGGATACCTGGCTGGGCGTTAAACGCCCAAATAGGCCACCAAATGGGCGTTAAATTTGTTCCCACTTCAAATTTTTTCAAACTTTCTTGTTTTAATCCATATCTTTTTACATAAACACATTACAAACTTTCATCATTCACCTTCCAATTTCAAAAATTAGAATCTTCTTCAAATCTATTTCAAATCCTTTCCTAAACTCTTTCAAAAAAAACTCAATTATCTCCTCAAATTTTTTCCATATCTTCTCAAATTTCCTTCAAATTTTCGAAAATCTCTCCTCCTCTCCTATTTAAACACATTCGGCCACCCTCCTTCCCCACACCATTCGAATTTGCTCTCCTCTTCTCTCCCCTCTTTGCCTTCTTTTGCTTGAGGACAAGCAAACCTCTAAGTTTGGTGTGCTTTCCGTGATCACTAGGCCAAGATTTATCAAGATCATGGCTCCTAGAGGAAAACAAACCAATTTAAGAGGCAAGAAAGAGAATAATCCAAAGGATGTTTGGAGTCAAGAGAAGTTCTTAACCAAAGAACATGCAGACCATTACTACAAAATAATGGGTCTGAGGTCAGTGATCTCGGAAGTCAAATTCAATCTGAAAGAAGATGAATATCCGGAAATCCAAGAGCAAATTCAAAACAGAGGATGGGAAGTTCTAACCAACCCTGAGACAAAGGTTGGAAGGAACATGGTTCAGGAATTCTACTCAAATCTGTGGCTGACAGATAAGCAGAAAATGACTGGAACTGCTTTTCATACCTACAGAACCATGGTCAGAGGGAGAATTATTTACTTCCATCTGGACAAGATAAGAGAGGTCTTCAAATTGCCTCAACTGCAAGATGATCCTGAATCCTTTAATAGGAGGATGGTGAGAGCAGATAAAGGGTTGGATCAAGTTCTAGAGGACATATGCCTCCCTGGAACTAAATGGATAACCAATTCAAAAGGTGTCCCAAACCAACTCAAGAGGGGAGACCTCAAACCAATTGCAAGAGGTTGGCTAGACTTTATTGGGCGATCCATATTGCCCACTAGCAACCGTTCTGAGGTCACCATCAAGAGAGCATTGATGATTCATTGCATTATGCTTGGAAAAGAAGTAGAGGTTCATCATCTGATTGCTTGTGAGATCTACACAATTGCAAATAAGAATTCCACTGAAGCCAAACTGGCTTACCCAAGCTTGATCTCCTTGCTCTGTAAAGAGGCTGGGGTGAAGATGGGAGTAGATGAATTCATACCCATTGAACATCCAATCACCAAGAAGTCAATGGAAGGACAAATGCAAGACAATTCTATCAAAAAGAGGGCGCAGGAGTTCCTCCCTGAATTTCCTGAAATTGACTACTGGGCCAGCCTAGAAGCATCTATCACCAAGTTACAAGAAACTATGGACCAACTTAAGGAAGAACAGCAGAATCAGAACTGCATGCTCTGCAAATTGCTGAAGGAACAAGAGAAGCAGGGACGTGAACTTCAAGAGATAAAACGCCAAAAGCTCTCCCCTCAAGTGGAGGGAGCATCCATTTCTCAAAATCAAGGTTGTTGAGTCCTAACTCTGTGATAACCTCTATCATTAGGAGCCTATTTAAATTTTTTGTTTTCTATTATTATTATTAGTCTTATCTTATATCTATTTTTGAGTCTTGTTCTTAATTCATGATTAATAAAATTTAAAGTTCATGTCTTAAAGCTATGAATGTCCTATGAATCCATCACCGTTCTTAAATGAAAAATGTTCTTAACTGAAAAAGAGAAGAATTGCATGAAATTTGAATTTTATAACAGATTAATTATTTTGATGTGGTGGCAATACTTTTGTTTTCTGAATGTATGCTTAAACAGTGCATATGTCTTTTGAATTTGTGGTTCATGAATGTTGGCTCTTGAAAGAATGATGAAAAAGGAGACATGTTACTGAGGATATGAAAAATCATAAAAATGATTCTTGAAGCAAGAAAAAGCAGTGAATACACAAAAAAAAAAAACAAAAAAAAGGGAGAAAGAGAAAAAGAAAGAAAAAGAAAGAAATAAAGTTGTGATCCAAGGCAAAAAGAGTGTGCTTAAGAACCCTGGACACCTCTAATTGGGGACTCTAGCAAAGCTGAGTCACAATCTGAAAAGGTTCACCCAATTATGTGTCTGTGGCATGTATGTATCCGGTGGTAATACTGGAAGACAGAGTGCTTTGGGTCACGGCCAAGACTCATAAAGTAGCTGTGTTCAAGAATCATCATACTTAAATAAGAGAATCAATAACACTATCTGGATTCTGAGTTCCTATAGAAGCCAATCATTCTGAATTTCAAAGGATAGAGTGAGATGCCAAAACTATTCAGAGGCAAAAAGCTAAAAGCCCAACTCATCTAATTAATACTGATCTTCATAGATGTTTTTGGAATTCATTGCATATTCTCTTCTCTTTATCTTATTTGATTTTCAGTTGCTTGGGGACAAGCAACAATTTAAGTTTGGTGTTGTGATGAGCGGATAATTTATACGCTTTTTGGCATTGTTTTCAGTATGTTTTGAGTATATTTTAGTTAGTTTTTATTACATTTTTATTAGTTTTTAGTTAAAATTCACTTTTCTGGACTTTACTATGAGTTTGTGTGTTTTTCTATGATTTCAGGTATTTTATGGCTGAAATTGAGGGACCTGAGCAAAAATCTGATTCAGAGACTGAAAAGGACTGCGGATGCTGTTGGATTCTGACCTCCCTGCACTCAAAGTGGATTTTCTGGAGCTACACAAGCCCAATTGGCGCGCTCTCAACGGTGTTAGAAAGTAGACATCCTGGGCTTTCCAGCAATGTATAATAGTCCACACTTTTCCCGAGATTTGATGGCCCAAACCGGCGTTGCAAATCAGCTTCAGAATTCCCAGCGTTTAACGCTGGAACTGGCATAAAAATTGGAGTTAAACGCCCAAACTGGCATAAAAGCTGGCGTTTAACTCCAGGAAGAGTCTCTACACGAAAATGCTTCAATGCTCAGCCCAAGCACACACCAAGTGGGCCCGGAAGTGGATTTTTCTGTCATTTACTCATTCTGTAAACCCTAGGTTACTAGTTCACTATTAATAGGATCTTTTGACATTGAATCGGTACCTGATGACACTTTACACATTTCTCACTGTATCTTCTACAGCATGAGTCTCTAAACCCCATGGTTGGGGGTGAGGAGCTCTGCTGTGTCTTGATGGATTAATGCAATTACTACTGTTTTTCATTCAATCACGCTTGCTTCTATTCTAAGATATCACTTGTTCCTAAACCTGATGAATGCGATGATCCGTGACACTCATCATCATTCTCACCTATGAACGTGTGCCTGACAACCACCTCCGTTCTACCTTAGATTGAGTAGATATCTCTTGGATTTCTTAACCAAAATCTTCGTGGTATAAGCTAGAATTGATGGCGACATTCAAGAGAATCCGGAAGGTCTAAACCTTGTCTGTGGTATTCTGAGTAGGATTCAATGATTGAATGACTGTGACGAGCTTCAAACTCACGATTGTGGGGCGTTAGTGACAGACGCAAAAGAATCACTGGATTCTATTCCGGCATGATCGAGAACCGACAGCTGAATAGCCGTGCCGTGATAGGGTGCGTTGAACATTTTCACTGAGAGGATGGGAGGTAGCCATTGACAACGGTGAAACCCTACATACAGCTAGCCATGGAAGGAGCCTTGCGTGCTTAAAGAAGAAGACAGTAGGAAAGCAGAGGTTCAGAAGATAGAGCATCTCCAAAACCTCAACCCGTTTCCCATTACTGCAAAACAAGTACTTGTTTCATGTTCTTTTACTTTTCACAATCAAACCTGATAATTCTTGATATCCTGACTAAGAGTTACAAGATAACCATAGCTTGCTTCAAGCCGACAATCTCCGTGGGATCGACCCTTACTCACGTAAGGTATTACTTGGACGACCCAGTGCACTTGCTGGTTAGTTGTGCGGGATTGCAAAAGTGTGATTGCAATTTCGTGCACCAATAGGTGAGAATGATGATGAGTGTCACGGATCATCACATTCATCAAGTTGAAGTGCAACAAATATCTTAGAATAGGAATAAGTCGAACTGAATAGAAAATAGTAGTAAGTGCATTGAAACTTGAGGTACAGCAGAGCTCCACACCCTTAATCTATGGTATGTAGAAACTCCACCGTTGAAAATACATAAGTGAAAGAGGTTCAGGCATGGCCGAATGGCCAGCTCCCAAAATGTGATCAATAGTCTCCTAAGATGAATAATAAAATAAAACTGAGACCAAAGATGAAAATACAATAGTAAAATGTTCTATTTATACTAAACTAGTTACTAGGGTTTACAGGAGTAAGTAATTGATGCATAAATCCACTTCCAGGGCCCACTTGGTGTATGTTTGGGCTGAGCTTGATCTATCCACGAGCTGAGGCTTTTTTTGGAGTTGAACACCAAGTTATAACGTGTTTTGGGCGTTCAACTCCGGTTCGTGACGTGTTTCTGGCGTTTGACTCCAGACAACAACATGGAATTGGCGTTGAGCGCCAGTTTACGTCATCTAATCACAAATAGAGTATGAACTATTATATATTGCTGGAAAGCTCTGGATGTTTACTTTCCAACGCCATTAAGAGCGCGCCATTTAGGGTTCTGTAGCTCCAGAAAATCCATTTTGAGTGCAAGGAGGTCAGATTCCAACAGCATCAGCAGTCCTTTGTCAGCCTCCTATCAGAGTTTTGCTCAGGTCCCTCAATTTCAGCCAGAAAATACATGAAATCACATAAAAACACACAAACTCATAGTAAAGTCTAGAAATGTGAATTTAGCATAAAAACTAATGAAAACATCCCTAAAAGTAACTAGAACCTATTAAAAACTACCTAAAAACAATGCCAAAAAGCGTATAAATTATCCGCTCATCAGTCACTGATTATACCACATGTATTTCCAAATCAAAGTGATGGTAGGGTTACATGTCACTATACCCATTCAAACCCCAATTTGGTCCAACATGAGAAAGCATTTCTTGCGTGATCTCATCATACCTTTTCCAAGGCTCAGAGGAGATCCAATTATGGAGAGTTTCTTTCCCAAGATAACAATCCAATTAGATGAAGATTAAAAGCTTTCTAGTAAGATCAAGAGAAAAGAAATAAGAAGAATAATGAAAACTATGATTGATCCATCAAATTACAACAGAGCTCCTTAACCCAATGAAAGGGGTTTAGTTGTTCATAGCTCTGGAAAAAGGAAATGAAGAAGAAGAAAGATACATTCTAACTCTAGAAGTTACAGAAAAGTAAAATATACAGAGTGTAGTTTTCTCCAATGTGCCAATCTCTCTTCTAGTTCAAAACTACTCCTATATATACTACTCTTCTTGGTCTTCTACTCAATTCTGCAAGTCTTGGATATGGGCCTTTGATCTTAAGTTGAAGCAGTTGGAAATCTTCAGTGGGCTCAGCTTTAGTTGTAGAGAGAAAGTGATGTAAGCATGGACTTTGGCTTGGGGCGTTAGTGGCATTAACACTGAGTGACATTATGGGTTCGAGAACGTTAGTGGCAATTACTTTTCTCACTAACGTTCCCACCACATGGCCCACGTTAACTCCAACGTTAGTGGTACTAAGGTGACCACTAACGTTGCCTTACAAACCTTCGCAAGCGTTATTGGAACTCACATTTCCCAATAACGTTGCCTTGTGCCCCTAGTCCCCACGTTAGAGCTCACGTTAACTAAGTTAACGTGGCTCTTAACGTGGTTATGTCTCATCTTCGCAAGCGTTATTGGGACTCACCTTTCCCAATAACATTGCCTTGTGCCCCTAGTCCTCACGTTAGAGCTCACGTTAACTAAGTTAACGTGGCTCTTAACGTGGTTATGAATGCCATCCCAACGTTAGTGACAAAGTTGAGTGTCACTAACGTTGGCTCATCAACTTCAACTCCACGTTAACTTTCACGTTAGTGTCTTAACGTGACCACTAATGTGGGCAATGCAAGCTTGATCCAACATTAGTGACAAAGGTGAGTGTCGCTAACGTTGGCATTGTTCCTCTCTTCCACGTTAGAGTCCACGTTAACTTAGTTAACGTGGCTCTTAACGTGGTTCATTGCCACATCTTGGAGCGTTAGTGGTGATCACAATTACCACTAACGTTGGAGTCTTTTTTGTCTCCACGTTAACAACCACGTTAATGTAGTTAACGTGGCAATTAACGTGGCTCATGATGGCTTCGAGGGCGTTACTGGTGTCCACTTTTCTCATTAACACTGCAGGCTTATCCCTATTCCACATTAGTACCTATGTTAACTAGGTTAACGTGGATGCTAACGTGGCTCTTCCTTGCTTCCTTTGTCCTGAAATTACACAAATAAAGTGCATTAAAGCTCTAATCCAAGTAATGAAATCATGCATTATCCAATCTAACATTCATTCCTTGCATAATTCTCATGAAATAATGTAAAATTTAAAATATAAGTCTAAATCAAGATGTAAGTGTTCTTTTATCTAAAACTTGCATATTTCCTAAGAAAATGCATGAAACTACACTAAAACAGTAAAGAAAAGGTCAGTGAAACTGGCTGATGAGCGGATATTTTATACGCTTTTTGGGGGTAATTTCATGTAGATTTTAGCATCTTTTAATTAGTTTTTAGTAGAATATTATTAGTTTTTAGGCAAAAATCATATTTCTAGACTCTACTATGAGTTTGTGTATTTTTCTGTGATTTCAGGTATTTTCTGGCTGAAATTTAGGGAGCTGAGCAAAAATCTGAGTGAGGCTGAAAAAGGACTGCTGATGCTGTTGGATCCTGACCTCCCTGCACTCGGAATAGATTTTTTTGGAGCTACAGGAGTCCAATTGACGCACTCTCAATTGGGTTGGAAATTAGACATCCAGGGCTTTCCAGCAATATATAATAGTCTATACTTTGCGCGAAGATAGACGACGTAAACTGGCGTTCAACGCCAGTTCCATGTTGCAGTCTGGCGTCCAGCGCCAGAAACAAGTTACAAGTTGGAGTTCAACGCCAGAAACAGGTTACAACCTGGCATTGAACGCCCAAAACAGCCCAGGCACGTGAGAAGCTTAAGTCTCAGCCCCAGCACACACCAAGTGGGCCCCAGAAGTGGATTTCTGCACTATCTATCATAGTTTACTCATTTTCTGTAAACCTAGGTTGTTAGTTTACTATTTAAACAACTTTTAGAGACTTATTTTGTATCTCATGACATTTTCAAATCTGAATTTTATACACTTTGATGGCATGTGTCTCTAAACTCCATTGTTGGGGGTGAGGAGCTCTGCAGCGTCTCAATGAATTAATGCAATTGTTTTTATTTCTCCATTCAAACGTGTGTGTGTTCCTATCTAAGATGTTCATTCGCATTTAATTGTGAAGGAGGTGATGATCCGTGACACTCATCACCTTCCTCAATCCATGAACGTGTGCCTGACAAACACCTCCGTTCTACACCAGATTGAATGAGTATCTCTTAGCTTCCTTAATCAGAATCTTCGTGGTATAAGCTAGAACTGATGGCGGCCACTCTTGAGGATCCGGAAAGTCTAAACCTTGTCTGTGGTATTCCGAGTAGGATTCAAGGATTGAATGGCTGTGACGAGCTTCAAACTCGCGATTGCTGGGCGTGATGACGAACGCAAAAAGATCAATGGATCCTATTCCAACATGATCGAGAACCAACAGCTGATTAGCTGTGCTGTGACAGAGCATCTGGACCGTTTTCACTGAGAGGATGGGAAGTAGCCACTGACAATGGTGACACCCTACATACAGCTTGCCATGGATGGAACTTTACAAACAATTGAGTTGAATATTACATTGTAGAAATTCAGAGGACAAAGCATCTCCAAAACTCCAACATATTCTCTATTATTAAAGTAACAATTATTTATTTCACGCTCTTTTATTTTTCTAATAATTCCTACTGATAATTTCAATTGATATCCTGACTAAGAATAATAAAATAAACATAGCTTGCTTCAAACCAATAATCTCCGTGGGATCGACCCTTACTCACGTAAGGTACTACTTGGACGACCCAGTGCACTTGCTGGTTAGTTGTGCGGATTGCAAAAGTGTGATTGCAATTTCGTCCACCAAGTTTTTGGCGCCGTTGCTGGGGATTATTCGAGTTTGAACAACTAAAGGTTTATTTTGTTGCTTAGATTAGGAATAATTTATTTTTGTTGTTATAGAGTCATTAAATTCTGAGTCCTTTATTCCCTTCTCAAAAATTTTTCAAAAAAAATATTATTTGTCTTTATCAATTTCTAATTTTCGTGAGTTTAGTGTCTTGTTCTAAATTTGGTGTCAATTGCATGTTCTTGTTCTTCCTTGATCTTCAAATTGTTCTTGTCAATTTTCTTGTTTGATCTTTGGTTTTTCTTGTTCTGTGTCTTTTCTTGTTTTTCTTGTGCTTTTTCAAAACATTAGTTTTCAAAAAAATTTATTCTTATCTATAAAAATAATACATCTTTAAAATACGTTACATTTTTAGCTCAGTTGGTTAGAGCGTTGGCTTATGTTCTTGGCAATTGGGTATCTTCTTTTTAAAATCTTTTCTTCAAAAATAATTTTTCTTGATTTAATCTTGTGCCAAACTTTAAGTTTGGTGTTTTCTTGTTGATCTTTCTTTAAGTTTCAAAAATTTATCTTGGTTTTATAAAAATTTTAAGTTTGGTGTTCTTTCTTTTGTTCTTGGTGTTCTTGTGAATCTTCAAGGTGTTATTGAGTCTTTCTTGTGTTTTGATCTTAAAATTTTTAAGTTTGGTGTTTCTTGGTGTTTTCCCTCCAAAAATTTTCGAAAATAAGGAGCATTATATCTAAAAATTTTAAGTCTGGTGTCTTTTGTGTGTTTTTCTCTTTCATCATAAAATTCAAAATTCAAAAAAATATCTTGTCTAACTAATTTTAAACTATATTTTCGAAATTTTTATATAAAAATTCAGATTTCAATTTCAAAATTTTTCAATTCTTATCTTTTTAGGTTTATATATATATATATATATATATATATATATATATATATATATATCTTTTTCAAAAAAAAATATCCTAACCACTTTCTCTTTTTCCTCAAATTTTTCGAAAATCTTCACAAAATATTTTCAATTTCTTTTATTTTATTTATTTCGTTTTTATTTATTTCATTTTTATTTTATTTTATAAAATAAATTTTTATAAAATAAATAATATCAACATACATATCATCTCCCTTGTTCTATCATGGAATTAAGTGGAAATGAACCGTCCAGAAGGACTCTGGGGTCATATGCTAACCCCACTACTGCTTCATATGGGAGCAATATATGTATACCCTCCATTGGAGTTGGTAGTTTTGAGTTGAATCCTCAGCTCATTATCATGGTGCAGCAAAGCTGCCAATATTCTGGTCTTCCACATGAAGAACCTACAGAGTTTCTGGCACAATTTTTACAAATTACTGACACAGTACATGATAAAGAAGTAGATCAGGATGTCTACAGATTATTACTGTTTCCATTTGCTGTAAAAGATCAAGCTAAGAGGTGGTTAAATAACCAACCTAAGAACAGCATAAGGACATGGAAAAAGCTGTCAGAAAAATTTCTGAATCACTATTTTCCTCCAAAACGGATGACACAGCTAAGGCTAAGCATCCAAGGCTTCAAACAAGGAGATAATGAATCCCTTTATGATGCCTGGGAGAGATACAGAGAAATGCTAAGAAAATGCCCCTCTGAAATATTTTCAGAGTGGGTGCAATTAGACATCTTCTACTATGGGCTTACAGAAAGAGCTCAGATTTCTCTGGACCACTCAGCTGGTGGATCTATACATATGAGAAAAACAATTGAAGAAGCTCAAGAGCTTATTGATACAGTTGCCATAAATCAGCATCTGTACCTAAGCAGTGAATCTTCCATGAAAGAAGAAGCTAAAACAGTAACTGCTGAATTCAGTCCTGTAGATCAGGCTAATGAATTCAATCAGCAGCAGGATTTTCTAACTCAGCAGCTAGCCGAATTCAAGGAAATACTACAAGAAACAAGAATGGCTAACAGAAATATGGAAGTACAGTTAAAGCAAACAGAAAAGCAACTGTCCAAACAAATAACAGAAGAATACCAAGCAGTTCAATTAAGAAGTGGGAAAACATTAAATACCTCACTTCAAAGCAGCAGGAAGCCAAGAAATGAACAAATGATTACTCAAAATCCCTCTAAGGATAATCAGAGCCCAGAGAGGAATAATGCTGGCGCTGAACGCCCAAACCATGCTCATTCCTGGCGTTCAACGCCAGAAACAAGCAAAGACTTTGCGTTGAACACCCAAAGGGAGCACAGTTCTGGCATTCAGACGCCAGAAACAGGCAAGGAGCTGGCGCCTAACGCCCCTTCAGCTTCCATCCCTGGCATTCAAATACCAGTGGGGGATCAGACACATACAAGTGCTGATAACAACCCTTCTAAAAAGGCTTCCCAACTCACTTCTACAGGTAATAAACCTGCATCAACTAAGGTTGAGGAATACAAAGCCAAAATGCCTTATCCTCAAAAACTCCGCCAAGCGAAACAGGATAAGCAATTTGCCCGCTTTGCAGACTATCTCAGGACTCTTGAAATAAAGATTCCGTTTGCAGAAGCACTTGAGCAAATACCCTCTTATGCTAAGTTCATGAAAGAGATCTTAAGTCATAAGAAGGATTAGAGGGAAACTGAAAAAGTTTACCTCACTGAAGAATGCAGTGCAGTCATTCTGAAAAGCTTACCTGAGAAGCTTAAAGATCCCGAGAGCTTTATGATACCATGCACATTAGAGGGTAATTGTACCAAGCAAGCTCTATGTGATCTTGGGGCAAGTATCAACTTAATACCTGCATCTATTATCACAAAGCTTGGTTTGACTGAAGAAGTCAAACCAACCCGGATATGTCTTCAACTTGCTGATGGCTCCATTAAATACCCATCAGGCGTGATTGAAGACATGATTGTCAAGGTTGGGCCATTTGCCTTTCCCACTGACTTTGTGGTGCTGGAAATAGAGGAGCACAAGAGTGCAACTCTCATTCTAGGAAGACCTTTCCTAGCAACTGGCCGAACCCTCATTGACGTCCAAAAAGGGAAAGTAACCCTGAGAGTCAATGAGGAGGAGTTCAAGTTGAATGTTGTCAAAGCCATGCAACATCCAGACACCCCAAATGACTGCATGAGTGTTGATATTATTGACTCTCTGGTAAGAGAGGTCAATATGACTGAGAGTCTCGAAACAGAGCTAGATGACATCTTTAAAGATGTTCAGCCTGATCTGGAGGAATCAGAGAGAAGAATAGAACCTCTGAAAATCCCTCAGGAAGAGGAGAAACCTCCTAAACCCGAGCTCAAACCATTACCACCATCCCTGAAATATGCATTTCTGGGAGAAGGTGATACATTTCCTATAATCATAAGCTCTACCTTAGAGCCACAGGAAGAGGAAGCACTAATTCAAGTGCTAAGGACACACAAGACAACTCTTGGGTGGTCCATCAGTGATCTTAAGGGCATTAGCCTAGCCAGATGCATGCACAAGATCCTATTTGAGGGTGACGCCAAGCCAGTGGTTCAACCACAAAGGCGGCTGAATCCAGCCATGAAGGAAGTGGTGCAGAAGGAGGTCACTAAATTACTAGAGGCTGGGATTATTTATCCTATTTCCGACAGCCCCTGGGTAAGCCCTGTCCAAGTCGTCCCTAAGAAGGGAGGCATGACAGTGGTTCATAATGAGAAAAATGAACTGGTTCCAACAAGAACAGTTACAGGGTGGCGTATGTGTATTGATTATAGAAGGCTCAATACAGCCACCAGAAAAGATCATTTTCCTTTACCATTCATAGACCAGATGCTAGAAAGACTAGCAGGTCATGAATATTACTGCTTCCTAGATGGATATTCAGGTTATAACCAAATTGCAGTAGATCCCCAGGATCAAGAGAAAATGGCATTCACATGTCCATCTGGAGTATTTACATACAGAAGGATGCCATTTGGCCTGTGCAATGCACCTGCAACCTTTCAGAGGTGCATGCTCTCAATTTTCTCTGATATGGTGGAAAAATTTCTGGAAGTCTTCATGGATGACTTTTCAGTGTTTGGAGACTCATTCAGCTCCTGCCTTAACCATCTAGCACTTGTTCTAAAGAGATGCCAAGAGACTAACCTGGTTTTAAACTGGGAGAAGTGTCACTTTATGGTGACTGAAGGAATTCTCCTTGGGCACAAAATCTCGAACAAGGGAATAGAGGTGGATCAAGCTAAGGTAGAGGTAATTGAAAAATTACCACCACCAGCCAATGTTAAGGCAATCAGAAGCTTTCTGGGGCATACAGGATTCTATAGGAGGTTTATAAAGGATTTTTCAAAAATTGCCAAACCTCTAAGTAATCTGCTAGTTGCTGACACACCATTTATCTTTGATAAGGAGTGTCTGCAGGCGTTTGAGACTCTGAAAGCTAAGCTGGTCACAGCACCAGTCATCTCTGCACCAAACTGGACATTACCATTTGAATTGATGTGTGACGCCAGTGATCATGCCATTGGTGCAGTGTTAGGACAGAGGCATGACAAGCTCATGCACGTCATTTACTATGCTAGCTGTGTTTTAAATGACGCACAGAAGAACTACACAACCACAGAAAAAAATTACTTGCAGTGGTTTATGCCATTGACAAGTTCAGATCCTATTTAGTAGGATCAAAAGTGATTGTGTACACTGATCATGCTACTCTTAAATATCTACTCACAAAGCAGGATTCAAAACCCAAACTCATCAGATGGGTGTTGCTTCTGTAAGAGTTTGATATAGAAATAAGAGACAGAAAAGGGACAGAGAACCAAGTAGCAGATCCCTCCCTCTTACTGAGATCTCTGAGACCTTTCCGGATGAGCAACTCTTTGCCATCCAGGAAGTGCCGTGGTTTGCAAACATTGCAAACTACAAGGCAGCGAGATTCATACCCAAAGAGTACAGTAGGCAGCAATCAAAGAAGTTGATCACGGATGTAAAGTACTATCTTTGGGATGAACCATATCTCTTCAAGAGATGTGCAGACGGAGTAATCCGTAGATGTGTGCCTAAAGAAGAAGCACAGAAGATCCTCTGGCACTGCCATGGATCACAGTATGGAGGACATTTTGGAAGTGAGCGAACAGCCACAAGAGTCCTCCAATGTGGCTTCTACTGGCCTACTCTCTATAAAGATTCCCGAGTGTTTGTACTTAATTGTGATAGTTGCCAAAGATCTGGCAATCTGCCTCACAGTTATGCCATGCCTCAACAAGGGATCTTGGAGATTGAGTTGTTTGATGTATGGGGTATTGACTTCATGGGACCTTTCCCACCATCATACTCAAACACTTATATTCTGGTAGCAGTGGATTATGTATCCAAATGGGTGGAAGCTATTGCAACACCCACTAACGACACTAAGACACTGTTAAAATTCCTCCAGTAACACATCTTCAGCAGATTTGGCACCCCTAGAGTACTAATCAGTGATGGGGGCACTCATTTCTGCAATAAATAGCTCTATTCTGCTTTGGTTCGTTATGGAGTTAGCCACAGGGTGGCTGGTGGACGAAATTGTATCTCTTTATAGAATATGATAATAGAATATGGTCCAAGATCAACTTCGTTCAACTAACCAGCAAGTGTACTGGGTCGTCCAAGTAATACCTTACGTGAGTAAGGGTCGAATCCACAGAGATTATTGGTTTGAAGCAATCAATATTTATTTTATTTGGCTTAGTCAGGATACCAATAGGATTCTTTAGCCTCGTATTTTTGTTGCCAATTAGAGCGTAGAATAAATAGTTATTACTTTAATAATAGAGAATAAAAGCGTTACTTGTTGTGCAGTAATGGGGAATATGTTGGAGTTTTGGAGATGCTTTGTCCTCTGACTTCAACTCTTCCTTGAAATCCTCTTCTCACACGCAGGTTCCTTCCATGGCAAGCTCTATGTAGGGTGTCACCGTTGTCAATGGCTACTTCCCATCCTCGCAGTGAAAGCTATGCACGCACTCTGTCACAGTACGGCCAATCACCGGTTGGTTCCCGCTCCTACTGGAATAGAATCCCTCTTTTGCGTCTGTCACTAACGCCCAGCAGGTTAAAGTTTGAAGCACGTCACAGTCATTCAATCCCGGAATCCTACTCGGAATACCACAGACAAGGTTTAGACTTTCCGGATTCTCATGAATGCCGCCATCAATCCAGCTTATACCACGAAGATTCTGTTGGGGAATCTAAGAGATATTCATTCAATCTGATGTAGAACGGAGGTGGTTGTCAGGCACACGTTCATGGGTTGAGGAAGGTGATGAGTGTCACGGATCATCACCTTCTCCACAGTTAGGCGCGAATAAAATCTTAGATAAGAACAAGCGTGTTTGAATGGAAAACAAAGGAATTGTATTAAATCATCGAGACGCTGCAGAGCTCCTCACCCCCAACAATGGAGTTTAGAGACTCATGCCGTCACAAAGTATGTAATTCAGATCTGAAAATAGCATGAGGTGCAAGATAAGTCTGTAAAAGTTGTTTAAATAGTAAACTAGTGACCTAGGTTTACAGAAAATTGAGTAAACTAAGATAATTGGTGCAGAAATCCACTTCTGGGGCCCACTTGGTGTGTGCTGGGGCTGAGACTAAAGCTTTCCACGTGTAAAGGCCTTTCTGGGCGTCAAACTCCAGGTTTTGACGTGTTTTGGGCGTTCAACTCCGGATCATGACGTTTTTCTGGCGTTTAACTCCAGACAGCAGCATATACTTGGCGTTCAACGCCAAGTTACGTCGTCTATCCTTGCGCAAAGTATGGACTATTATATATTGCTGGAAAGCCCTGGATGTCTACTTTCCAACGCCGTTGAGAGCGCGCCAATTGGACTCCTGTAGCTCCAGAAAATTCATTTCGAGTGCAGGGAGGTCAGGATCCAACAGCATCAGCAGTCCTTTTTCAGCCTAAGTCAGATTTTTGCTCAACTCCCTCAATTTCAGCCAGAAAATACCTGAAATCACAGAAAATACACACACTCATAGTAAAGTCCAGAAATATGATTTTTGCCTAAAAACTAATATATTTTACTAAAAACTAACTGAAACATGCTAAAATCTACATGAATTACCCCCAAAAAGCGTACAAAATATCCGCTCATCACAACACCAAACTTAAACTGTTGCTTGTCCTCAAGCAACTAGATGAATAAAATAGGTTCTAACAGAAATTAAGAAGTAATATATATTTTAGAGTTTTAAATGAAGCTCAGATTCTTATTAGATGAGCGGGGCTTGTAGCTTTTTGTCTCTGAACAGTTTTGGCATCTCCCTGTATCTTTAGAATTTCAGAATAATTGGCATCCTTAGGAACTCAGAATTCAGATATATTATTGACTCTCCTAGTATAGTATGTTGATTCTTGAACACAGCTACTTATGATCTTGGCCGTGGCCCTAAGCACTTTGTCTTCCAGTATTACCACCGGATACATAAATGCCACAGACACATAACTGGGTGAACCTTTTCAGATTGTGACTCAGCTTTGCTAGAGTCCCCAGTCAGTGGTGTCCAGAGCTCTTAAGCACACTCTTTTGCTTTGGATCACGACTTTAACCACTCAGTCTCAAGCTTTTCACTCGGACCTTCATGACACAAGCACATGGTTAGGGACAGCTTGATTTAGCCGCTTAGGCCTGGATTTTAATTTCCTTAGGCCCTCCTATCCATTGATGCTCAAAGCCTTGGATCCCTTTTTACCCTTGCCTTTTGGTTTTAAGGGCTATTGGCTTTTTCTACTGCTCCTTCTCTTTTTTTTTTTTCTATTTTTTTCGCCATTTTTTTTTTTTCGCAAGCTTTCTTTTTCACTGCTTTTTCTTGCTTCAAGAATCAATTTCATGATTTTTCAGATCATCCATAATATTTTTCGTGTTCCTCATCCTTTCAGGAGCCAATATTCATCAAATTCAAAGTACAATTTATGCACTGTTTAAGCATTCATTCAGAGAACAACAAGTATTGCCACCACATATAATTAATTATAGTCTTTATTACTAAGAACTCAAAAAATATAAATTACTTCTTTATTCTAAAAAAAAAATTTACTACTTTATTCATGCCTGATGATGATGAGAAAAATAAATTATAGCTTAATTGGAAATAAAATCAAAATAGATATGCTAAGTACTACTACTCCTATATAACTTCTAAGGTAAAATCCTATAATAATACTATCACAGAGTTAAAGCTGGAATTAGAACTTAACAACCTGTATTTTGGGAAGTGGATGTTCCTTTAGTCTGTGGGATGCCTTCAAGAGTTAATTTCTGATGCTTCAGCTTCCTTAAGTTCACATCCTTGCTCTTCCTGTTCTCTTAGGTGCCATGATCTTAATGAGTTTTAGCTCAGTGATCATGGCAAATCACACCAAACTTAGAGGGTTGCTTGTCCTCAAGCAAAAGAAAGGAAAGGAGAGGAGAAGAAGGAAAGGCATTTTCACATAAAGATAAGATGAGTTAAAAGATATGAGAAGAAATTAAAAATATTTGAAAAAGAATTGGATTAGAAAAGATATAATTTTAAAAAAGAAAAGATATGAATCAAAATTTAAAAGATAGAATTGAATTTTAATTTTGAAAAGGATTTTTTAAAAGGAGTTAAAGATGTGTTGGAAACAAATTTGAAAAGATGATGGATTGAATTGGAAAGCCATTTGTTCTTTGGGTTAAGATAAATCAAAAAAAATTTGCAATCATTGGATTTTAGAAATTAGGATAAACTTTTTGGAATTGAAAGTGATAATTTAAAATATGTTTATGCAAGAAATCATGAATTGAAACATAAAAATTTTGAAAAATTGCAAAGAAAAACGAAATTGTACCTCCTCCCACCATCCTGGCGTTAAACGCCCACATGGTGCATGGTTTGGGGCGTTTAACGCCCACATGTTGCTTCTCCTGGGCGTTCAACGCCCATGTGATGCTTCTTCCTGGCGTTGAACGCCAGGAGGTCCTTCTTTACTGGGCGTTTTTCTAAACGCCCAAATGCTAGCAGATTGGCGTTAAACGCCCAGAAGGTGCATCTTTCTGGCGTTTAACGCCCAGAAGATGCTTCTTCTTGGCGTTTAACGCCCAGAAGGCTACCCTTACTGGCGTTGAACGCCCAGTGGGTGCTTCTTTTGGTGTTTAACGCCCAAAGTATTTCTTACTGGCTTTTTCATGCCAGTAAGCTTCCAAATTTCCCTGTAACTCTGTGACTTCAACCAATTGCTATTTCACCTTTTGAAGATACTTGGACTCAACCTGTAAAGAAAATCAATACGAATAAAATTAAATTTTGTGATTGGCTGGGTTGCCTCCCAGCAAGCGCTTCTTTAATGTCTTTTAGCTGGACTGAGTTTTAATCAAGTCTCAGTTTGAGCATTCTTGCTCAAAATTGCCTTCAAGATAATGTTTGACTCTTTGTCCATTAACAATGAACTTTTTGTTAGAGTCATTATCCTGAAGCTCTATGTATCCATATGGTGATACGTTTGTAATGACATATGGGCCTCTCCACCGGGATTTTAATTTCCCAGGAATAATTGAGCCTAGAATTGAATAGCGGAACTTTTTGCCCCGGATCAAAGACTCTGGATGACAATTTCTTATCATGCCATCTTTCGCTTTCTCTTTGTAAATCTTTGCATTTTCGAAAGCATTGAGTCTAATTTCCTCTAGCTCTGATTCGAGACTCTCAGCCATATTGACCTCTCTTACCAGAGAGTCAATTATATCAGCACTCATGCAGTCATTTGGGGTGTCTGGATGTTGCATGGCTTTAACAACATTCAGCTTGAACTCTTCCTCATTGACTCTCAAGGTGACTTCCCCTTTTTGGACATCAATGAGGGTTCGGCCAGTTGCTAGGAAAGGTCTTCCTAGAATGAGAGTTGCATTCTTGTGCTCCTCCATTTCCAGCACCACAAAGTCAGTAGGAAAGGCAAATGGCCCAACCTTGACTATCATGTCCTCAATCACGCCTGATGGGTATTTAATGGAGCCATCAGCAAGTTGAAGACATATCCTGGTTGGTTTGATTTCTTCAGTTAAACCAAGCTTTCTAATAGTAGATGCAGGCATTAGGTTGATACTTGCTCCAAGATCACATAAAGCTTGCTTGGTGCAAGTGCCCTCTAATGTGCATGGTATCATAAAGCTCCAGGATCTTTAAGCTTCTCAGGTAAGCTTTTCAGAATGACTGCACTGCATTCTTCAGTGAGGTAAACTTTTTCAGTTTCCCTCCAATCCTTCTTATGACTTAAGATCTCTTTCATGAACTTAGCATAAGAGGGTATTTGCTCAAGTGCTTCTGCAAACGGAATCTTTATTTCAAGAGTCCTGAGATAGTCTGCAAAGCGGGCAAATTGCTTATCCTGTTCCGCTTGGCGGAGTTTTTGAGGATAAGGCATTTTGGCTTTGTATTCCTCAACCTTAGTTGCTGCAGGTTTATTACCTACAGAAGTGGGTTGGGAAGCCTTTTTAGACGGGTTGTTATCAGCACTTGTATGTGACTGATTCCCCACTGGTATTTGAATGCCAGTGGGGAGCTGGAGTGGCGTTAGACGCCCCCTCCTTGTTTGTTACTGGCGTTTGAACGCCAGCTTTGTCCCTTTCTGGGCTCGGACTGTCTTTAGGAGGATTCTGAGTATCCACTTGTTCATTTCTTGGTTTCCTGCTGCTTTGAAGTGAGGTATTTAATGTTTCCCACTTCTTAATTGAACTGCTTTACATTCTTCTGTTATTTGTCTTGACAGTTGTTTTTCTGTCTGCTTTAATTGTACTTCCATGTTCCTGTTAGCCTTCTTGTTTCTTGTAATATTTCCTTGAATTCGGCTAGCTGTTGAGTTTAGAAAGTCCAATTGCTGATTGAATTCATTAGCCTGATCCACTGGACTGAGTTCTGCAGTTACTGTTTTAGCTTCTTCTTTCATGAAAGATTCATTGCTTGAGTACAGATGTTGATTTCTGGCAACTGTATCAATAAGCTCTTGAGCTTCTTCAATTGTTTTTCTCATGTGTATAGATCCACCAGCTGAGTGGTCTAGAGAAATCTGAGCTTTTTCTGTAAGCCCATAGTAGAAGATGTCTATTGCACCCATTCTGAAAACATTTCAGAGGGGCATTTTCTTAGCATCTCTCTGTATCTCTCCCAAGCATCATAAAGGGATTCATTATCTCCTTGTTTGAAGCCTTGGATGCTTAGCCTTAGCTGTGTCATCCTTTTTGGAGGAAATAGTGATTCAGGAATTTTTCTGACAGCTGTTTCCATGTTTTATGCTGTTCTTAGGCTGGTTATTTAACCACCTCTTAGCTTGATCTTTTACAGCAATGGAAACAGTAACAGTCTGTAGACATCCTGATCTACTTTCTTATCATGTACTGTATCAGCAATTTGCAGAAATTGTGCCAGAAACTCTGTAGGTTCTTCATGTGGAAGACCAGAATACTGGCAGTTTCGCTGCACCATGATATGAGCTGAGGATTCAGCTCAAAGCTACTAACTCCAATGGAGGGTACACAGATACTACTTCCATATGAAGCAGTAGTGGGGTCAGCATATGACCCCAGAGTCCTCTTGGACTGTTCATTCCCACTTGCTTCCATATTGAATACAAGTTGAGAATTTATAGTTAATTTTAAAAAAAATGGAATAAATAAAAGAGGAATATGTAAAAATATATTTTTTTGAAAATATTTTGTGAAAATATATATATATATATATATATATATATATATATATATATATTTTAAGTAAATAAAACGAAATAAAAAAAGAAAGTGGAATATTTTGAAATTGAAAATTGAATTTTTAATGTAAAATTTTCGAAAAAGTAGTTTTAAAAATAGTTAGAAATAAAATTTTTTGAATTTTGAATTTTATGATGAAATAGAAAAACACACAAAAGACACAAGACTTAAAATTTTTAGATCTAATGCTCCTTATTTTTTCGAAAATTTTTGGAGGGAAAACACCAAGGAACACCAAACTTAAAAATTTTAAGATCAAGACACAAGAAAAACTCAAGAACACTTTGAAGATTCACAAGAACACCAAGACAAAAGAAAGAACACCAAACTTAAAATTTTTTAGAAAATCAAAGTAAATTTTCGAAAATTATAAAAAGATTAACAATAAACACCAAACTTAAAGTTTGGCACAAGATTAAATCAAAAAATTATTTTTGAAAAAAGATTCTCAAAGTATTGGTGCTCCCTTATCAAGAATATGACCCTTCTATTCTAGCCAAATGGCCAAAAAGGTAACAAATTGTTATGAATGGGTATATTCCTCTTAGAAGACTAATACTTTGGATTAGTATAAGAAACAAGAAAAGCCACAAAACAAAAAAATTAAAGATCAAACAAGAAAAATAGACAAGAACAACTTGAAGATTAAGGAAAAACAAAGAACAATAACACGAAAATTTCAAAGAAAAATATAAAATATGCAAGTGACACCAAACTTAGAACAAGACACTAGACTTACGAAAATTTAGCAATTAATCAAGAAAAATAGTAATTTTTGAAAAGAAATTTTTGAAAAGAAACTATCCTATCAATATTGATTTAATGACTCTATAAAAACAAAAACAAGAATAAATTATTCCTAATCTAAGAAATAAAATAAACCTTTAATTGTTCAAACTCAATAATCCCCGGCAACGGCGCCAAAAACTTGGTGGACGAAATTGTATCTCTTTATAGAATATGATAATAGAATATGGTCCAAGATCAACTTCGTTCAACTAACCAGCAAGTGTACTGGGTCGTCCAAGTAATACCTTACGTGAGTAAGGGTCGAATCCACAGAGATTATTGGTTTGAAGCAATCAATATTTATTTTATTTGGCTTAGTCAGGATACCAATAGGATTCTTTAGCCTCGTATTTTTGTTGCCAATTAGAGCGTAGAATAAATAGTTATTACTTTAATAATAGAGAATAAAAGCGTTACTTGTTGTGCAGTAATGGGGAATATGTTGGAGTTTTGGAGATGCTTTGTCCTCTGACTTCAACTCTTCCTTGAAATCCTCTTCTCACACGCAGGTTCCTTCCATGGCAAGCTCTATGTAGGGTGTCACCGTTGTCAATGGCTACTTCCCATCCTCGCAGTGAAAGCTATGCACGCACTCTGTCACAGTACGGCCAATCACCGGTTGGTTCCCGCTCCTACTGGAATAGAATCCCTCTTTTGCGTCTGTCACTAACGCCCAGCAGGTTAAAGTTTGAAGCACGTCACAGTCATTCAATCCCGGAATCCTACTCGGAATACCACAGACAAGGTTTAGACTTTCCGGATTCTCATGAATGCCGCCATCAATCCAGCTTATACCACGAAGATTCTGTTGGGGAATCTAAGAGATATTCATTCAATCTGATGTAGAACGGAGGTGGTTGTCAGGCACACGTTCATGGGTTGAGGAAGGTGATGAGTGTCACGGATCATCACCTTCTCCACAGTTAGGCGCGAATAAACATCTTAGATAAGAACAAGCGTGTTTGAATGGAAAACAAAGGAATTGTATTAAATCATCGAGACGCTGCAGAGCTCCTCACCCCCACAATGGAGTTTAGAGACTCATGCCGTCACAAAGTATGTAATTCAGATCTGAAAATAGCATGAGGTGCAAGATAAGTCTGTAAAAGTTGTTTAAATAGTAAACTAGTGACCTAGGTTTACAGAAAATTGAGTAAACTAAGATAATTGGTGCAGAAATCCACTTCTGGGGCCCACTTGGTGTGTGCTGGGGCTGAGACTAAAGCTTTCCACGTGTAAAGGCCTTTCTGGGCGTCAAACTCCAGGTTTTGACGTGTTTTGGGCGTTCAACTCCGGATCATGACGTTTTTCTGGCGTTTAACTCCAGACAGCAGCATGTACTTGGCGTTCAACGCCAAGTTACGTCGTCTATCCTTGCGCAAAGTATGGACTATTATATATTGCTGGAAAGCCCTGGATGTCTACTTTCCAACGCCGTTGAGAGCGCGCCAATTGGACTCCTGTAGCTCCAGAAAATCCATTTCGAGTGCAGGGAGGTCAGGATCCAACAGCATCAGCAGTCCTTTTTCAGCCTAAGTCAGATTTTTGCTCAACTCCCTCAATTTCAGCCAGAAAATACCTGAAATCACAGAAAAATACACACACTCATAGTAAAGTCCAGAAATATGATTTTTGCCTAAAAACTAATATTATTTTACTAAAAACTAACTGAAACATGCTAAAATCTACATGAAATTACCCCCAAAAAGCGTACAAAATATCCGCTCATCAGTGGCCACTCCATATCACCCACAGACTAATGGGCAAGCTGAAGTCTCAAATAGAGAACTCAAAAGAATCCTGGAACGGACTGTAATTAACCGTAGAAGGGATTGGGCAAGAAGCTTGGATGATGCTCTGTGGGCATACAGAACAGCATTCAAGACCCCTATAGGGACCTCTCCATACCAGCTTGTGTATGGAAAGGCATGTCACTTGCCAGTGGAACTGGAACATAAGGCCTACTGGGCAACCAGATTCCTGAACCTTGATGCCAAGTTAGCTGGAGAAAAACGATTGCTTCAGTTAAATGAGCTAGAGGAATTTAGACTCAATGCTTTCGAGAATGCAAAAATATACAAAGAAAAAGGAAAAAGATGGCATGATAAGAAATTGGCATCCAGAGTCTTTGAGCCAGGGCAGAAAGTTCTGCTGTTCAATTCTAGGCTCAAATTATTCCCCGGGAAATTGAAGTCCCGGTGGAGAGGTCCATATGTGATTACAATTGTATTACCATATGGATACGTAGAGCTTCAGGATAATGACTCTAACAAAAAGTTCATTGTTAATGGACAGAGAGTTAAACATTATCTTGAAGGCAATTTTGAGCAAGAATGCTCAAAATTGAGACTTGATTAGAGCTCAGTAATAGTCCAGCTAAGGACAACAAAGAAGCACTTGTTGGGAGGCAACCTAGCCATTCACAAAATTTAATTTTATTTGTTTTTGCTAATTAATTTTTACAGGTATATGTCAAAGTATCTTTAAAGGGTAAAATAGCAATTGATTGGATTCACAGAGTTACAAGGGAATTTGGAAGCTCACTGGCGTGAAAAAGCCAGTAAGAAACATTTTGGGCGTTGAACGCCCAAAAGAAGCACCCACTGGGCGTTCAACGCCAGTAAGGGTAGCCATCTGGGCGTTAAACGCCAGAAAGGAGCATCTTCTGGGCGTTGAACGCCAGAAATTTTGGGCGTTGAACGCCCAAAAGAAGCACCCACTGGGCGTTCAACGCCAGTAAGGGTAGCCATCTGGGCGTTAAACGCCAGAAAGGAGCATCTTCTGGGCGTTGAACGCCAGAAAGAAGCACCTTCTGGGCGTTTAACACCAGATTGACAGCGTCCTGGGCGTTCAGAAAAATGCCCAGTGACAAAGGACTTCCTAGCGTTCAACGCCAGAAAGAAGCAACAGCTGGGCGTTGAACGCCCAGGAGAAGCAACAATTGGGCGTTAAACGCCCAAAACATGCAGCAGTTGGGCGTTTAACGCCAGGATAATGGGGAGGAGGTAAAATTCGTTTTTCTTTACAAATTTTCTAATTTTTTATGTTTCAAATCATGATTTCTTACATAACATGTTTCAAAATGTCTTCCTTCAAATCAAAATAGTTTTCTAAGAACCCTAATTTCTAAAATCCTTTTTTTCAAAAATAATATAGCTTCATACATAAACTTAAACCTTTTTCCAATCCAATCCAACTCTTTTTCCAATTTTTTTCAAACTTAATTATCTTTTAAAATCTTTTTCAAATTAAAAATTCAGATTTATTTTTAAATATCATTCATATCTTTTTAAATTATATCCTTTTCTTATCATATTTATCTTTTATCTTATATCTTTTCCTTATTTTCGAAAACCCACCCCCTCCCTTTATATCCACTTTGGCACCGCTCTCATCATCCACCATTCCACACTTGCTCTCCTCCTATCCCTCTCCTCTCTTTTCTTTTGCTTGAGGACAAGCAAACCTCTAAGTTTGGTGTGCTTATCCGTGATCACAAAAACATACCCACTTTGATCATGGCCCCTAAAGGAAAACAACCCAACCCAAGAGGCAAGAAAGAAAATATTCCAAAGCCACTTTGGAATCAAGGGAAGTTCTTAACTAAAGAACATTCAGACCATTACTACAAAATAATGAATCTAAGATCAGTGATCCCGGAAGTCAAGTTTGATCTGAAAGAAGATGAATATCCGGAGATCCAAGAACAAATTCGAAACAGAAATTGGGAAATCCTAGCTAATCCTGAAACGAAAGTGGGAAGGAACATGGTTCAGGAGTTCTATGCTAATTTATGGCAGACAGACAGGCAAAGAATAATTGGAGCTGCCCTCTATGATCATCGGACCTTAGTCAGAGGAAAGATTGTTCACACCTATCCTGACAAAATCAGGGAGATCTTTAAGCTTCCTCAACTGAAAGATGACCCAGACTCCTTTAATAGGAGAATGATGAGGGTAAACAAAGGCCTGGACAAGATTCTAGAGGATATATGCATCCCTGAAGCCAGGTGGACCACCAGCACCACTGGCATCCCAAATCAACTCAAAAGAGAAAATCTCAAACCAGTTGCTAGAGGGTGGCTGGACTTCATTGGGCGTTCTATATTGCCCACCAGCAACCGTTCTGAAGTTACTGTTAAAAGAGCAGTGATGATTCACTGCATCATGTTGGGAAAAGAAGTAGAAGTCCATCAACTGATCTCGTGTGAACTATACAAAATAGCAAACAAGAACTCCAAGGATGCCAGATTGGCCTATCCAAGCTTAATTTCTATGCTCTGCAAAGATGCCGGAGTGAAGATGGGAATAACTGAGTATATCTCAGTTGAGAGGCCAATCACTAAAATATCAATGGAAAGACAACAGCTGCAGGATGATCCAATCAAGAGGAGGGCACAAGAATTCCTCCCAGAACTTCCTCAATTCGAATATTGGGAACATCTTGAGGCATCTATTTCAAAATTGCAAGAAGCTATGAACCAAATAAAGGAAGAACAGAACAATCAAAGTATCATGCTTTGCAAACTGCTTAGGGAACAAGAAGAGCAAGGGCATGATTTAAGGGAGCTGAAGCGCCAGAAATTAATCCTTGAAGGACCAAGCACTCCACAGATAAGAGGAACATCCACTTCCCAAAACACAAGTTGTTGAGTTCTAATTTTAGCTTTAACTCTGTGATAGTGTTATTATAGAAATTTACCTTAGAAGATATATAGTAGTAGTAGTAGTAGTAGTAATTAGCATATCTATTCTGGTTTTACTTCCAATTAAGTTATAATTTATTTTTCTCATCATCATCAGACATGAATAAAATAGTAGATTTTTAGAATAAAGAAGTAATTTATATTTTTCGAGTTCTTAATAATAAAAATTATAATTAATTATATGTGGTGGCAATACTTTTTGTTTTCTGAATGAATGCTTGAACAATGCATATTTTATCCTGAATTTGACGAATGTTGGCTCCTGAAAGAATGAGGAACACTAAAAATATTATTGATGATCTGAAAAATAATGAATTTGATTCTTGAAGCAAGAAAAAGCAGTGAAAAAAAATTTTACAAGGAATCATTGGATCAAGAAAAGGAACAAAAGCCAATAGCCCTTAAAACCAAAAGGCAAGGGTGAAAAGGATCCAAGGCTTTGAGCATCAGTGGATAGGAGGGGCCAAGGAAGTAGTCCCAGGCCTAAGCGGCTAAATCAAGCTGTCCCTAACCATGTGCTTGTGGCATGCAGGTCCAAGTGAAAAGCTTGAGACTGAGTGGTTAAAGTCGTGATCCAAAGCAAAAAGAGTGTGCTTAAGAGCTCTGGACACCTCTAGGCTCAGATTGTTCCCAGGAAAGCTTAAGTCCCGCTGGAGGGGTCCGTATGTGATTACAGGAGTATCACCATATGGATATGTTGAGCTTCAGGATACTGATTCTGACAAGAAGTTCATTGTTAATGGACAGAGAATCAAGCATTATCTTGAAAGCAATTTTGAGCAAGAATGCTCAAAACTGAGACTTGAGTGATTTCCAATGAAGGTCCAGCTAAAGACAATAAAGAAGCGCTTGCTGGGAGGCAAACCAGTGATTAGATGGGTATCTGTTCTGTCTAATCAAGATTTAATACATATTCTTAAAGGGCAATTATCAAATTTGAAGGAATTCACAGAGTTACAGAAGGATTCAGTGCAAAAAGCAGAGAAAAAGAGCTTACTGGCGAAAAAAATGCCAGTAAGGGGTACTTTGGGCGTTAAACACCAGAATGGGCACCATTCTGGGCGTTTAACGCCAGGTGTGCAGCATCCTGGGCGTTTAGCAAAACGCCCAGTGATAAAGGGATTTCTGGCGTTTAACGCCAGCTAGGATACCTGGCTGGGCGTTAAACGCCCAAATAGGCCACCAAATGGGCGTTAAACGCCAGAATGGATACCATTCTGGGCGTTTAACGCCAGAAAGGTAGGGGGAGGAGATTTTGTTCCCACTTCAAATTTTTTCAAACTTTCTTGTTTTAATCCATATCTTTTTACATAAACACATTACAAACTTTCATCATTCACCTTCCAATTTCAAAAATTAGAATCTTCTTCAAATCTATTTCAAATCCTTTCCTAAACTCTTTCAAAAAAAACTCAATTATCTCCTCAAATTTTTTCCATATCTTCTCAAATTTCCTTCAAATTTTCGAAAATCTCTCCTCCTCTCCTATTTAAACACATTCGGCCACCCTCCTTCCCCACACCATTTGAATTTGCTTTCCTCTTCTCTCCCCTCTTTGCCTTCTTTTGCTTGAGGACAAGCAAACCTCTAAGTTTGGTGTGCTTTCCGTGATCACTAGGCCAAGATTTATCAAGATCATGGCTCCTAGAGGAAAACAAACCAATTCAAGAGGCAAGAAAGAGAATAATCCAAAGGATGTTTGGAGTCAAGAGAAGTTCTTAACCAAAGAACATGCAGACCATTACCACAAAATAATGGGTCTGAGGTCAGTGATCTCGGAAGTCAAATTCAATCTGAAAGAAGATGAATATCCGGAAATCCAAGAGCAAATTCGAAACAGAGGATGGGAAGTTCTAACCAACCCTGAGACAAAGGTTGGAAGGAACATGGTTCAGGAATTCTACTCAAATCTGTGGCTGACAGATAAGCAGAAAATGACTGGAACTGCTTTTCATACCTACAGAACCATGGTCAGAGGGAGAATTATTTACTTCCATCTGGACAAGATAAGAGAGGTCTTCAAATTGCCTCAACTGCAAGATGATCCTGAATCCTTTAATAGGAGGATGGTGAGAGCAGATAAAGGGTTGGATCAAGTTCTAGAGGACATATGCCTCCCTGGAACTAAATGGATAACCAATTCAAAAGGTGTCCCAAACCAACTCAAGAGGGGAGACCTCAAACCAATTGCAAGAGGTTGGCTAGACTTTATTGGGCGATCCATATTGCCCACTAGCAACCGTTCTGAGGTCACCATCAAGAGAGCAGTGATGATTCATTGCATTATGCTTGGAAAAGAAGTAGAGGTTCATCATCTGATTGCTTGTGAGATCTACACAATTGCAAATAAGAATTCCACTGAAGCCAAACTGGCTTACCCAAGCTTGATCTCCTTGCTCTGTAAAGAGGCTGGGGTGAAGATGGGAGTAGATGAATTCATACCCATTGAACATCCAATCACCAAGAAGTCAATGGAAGGACAAATGCAAGACAATTCTATCAAAAAGAGGGCGCAGGAGTTCCTCCCTGAATTTCCTGAAATTGACTACTGGGCCAGCCTAGAAGCATCTATCACCAAGTTACAAGAAACTATGGACCAACTTAAGGAAGAACAGCAGAATCAGAACTGCATGCTCTGCAAATTGCTGAAGGAACAAGAGAAGCAGGGGCGTGAACTTCAAGAGATGAAACGCCAAAAGCTCTCCCCTCAAGTGGAGGGAGCATCCACTTCTCAAAATCAAGGTTGTTGAGTCCTAACTCTGTGATAACCTCTATCATTAGGAGCCTATTTAAATTTTTTGTTTTCTATTATTATTATTAGTCTTATCTTATATCTATTTTTGAGTCTTGTTCTTAATTCATGATTAATAAAATTTAAAGTTCATGTCTTAAAGCTATGAATGTCCTATGAATCCATCACCGTTCTTAAATGAAAAATGTTCTTAACTGAAAAAGAGAAGAATTGCATGAAATTTGAATTTTATAACAGATTAATTATTTTGATGTGGTGGCAATACTTTTGTTTTCTGAATGTATGCTTAAACAGTGCATATGTCTTTTGAATTTGTGGTTCATGAATGTTGGCTCTTGAAAGAATGATGAAAAAGGAGACATGTTACTGAGGATCTGAAAAATCATAAAAATGATTCTTGAAGCAAGAAAAAGCAGTGAATACACAAAAAAAAAAACAAAAAAGGGGAGAAAGAGAAAAAGAAAGAAAAAGAAAGAAATAAAATTGTGATCCAAGGCAAAAAGAGTGTGCTTAAGAACCCTGGACACCTCTAATTGGGGACTCTAGCAAAGCTGAGTCACAATCTGAAAAGGTTCACCCAATTATGTGTCTGTGGCATGTATGTATCCGGTGGTAATACTGGAAGACAGAGTGCTTTGGGTCACGGCCAAGACTCATAAAGTAGCTGTGTTCAAGAATCATCATACTTAACTAAGAGAATCAATAACACTATCTGGATTCTGAGTTCCTATAGAAGCCAATCATTCTGAATTTCAAAGGATAGAGTGAGATGCCAAAACTATTCAGAGGCAAAAAGCTAAAAGCCCCGCTCATCTAATTAATACTGATCTTCATAGATGTTTTTGGAATTCATTGCATATTCTCTTCTCTTTATCTTATTTGATTTTCAGTTGCTTGGGGACAAGCAACAATTTAAGTTTGGTGTTGTGATGAGCGGATAATTTATACGCTTTTTGGCATTGTTTTCAGTATGTTTTGAGTATATTTTAGTTAGTTTTTATTACATTTTTATTAGTTTTTAGTTAAAATTCACTTTTCTGGACTTTACTATGAGTTTGTGTGTTTTTCTGTGATTTCAGGTATTTTCTGGCTGAAATTGAGGGACCTGAGCAAAAATCTGATTCAGAGACTGAAAAGGACTGCGGATGCTGTTGGATTCTGACCTCCCTGCACTCAAAGTGGATTTTCTGGAGCTACAGAAGCCCAATTGGCGCGCTCTCAACGGTGTTAGAAAGTAGACATCCTGGGCTTTCCAGCAATGTATAATAGTCCACACTTTGCCCGAGATTTAATGGCCCAAACCGGCGTTGCAAATCAGCTTCAGAATTCCCAGCGTTTAACGCTGGAACTGGCATAAAAATTGGAGTTAAACGCCCAAACTGGCATAAAAGCTGGCGTTTAACTCCAGGAAGAGTCTCTACACGAAAATGATTCAATGCTCAGCCCAAGCACACACCAAGTGGGCCCGGAAGTGGATTTTTCTGTCATTTACTCATTCTGTAAACCCTAGGTTACTAGTTCACTATTAATAGGATCTTTTGACATTGAATCGGTACCTGATGACACTTTACACGTTTCTCATTGTATCTTCTACAGCATGAGTCTCTAAACCCCATGGTTGGGGGTGAGGAGCTCTGCTGTGTCTTGATGGATTAATGCAATTACTACTGTTTTTCATTCAATCACGCTTGCTTCTATTCTAAGATATCACTTGTTCCTAAACCTGATGAATGCGATGATCCGTGACACTCATCATCATTCTCACCTATGAACGTGTGCCTGACAACCACCTCCATTCTACCTTAGATTGAGTAGATATCTCTTGGATTTCTTAACCAAAATCTTCGTGGTATAAGCTAGAATTGATGGCGGCATTCAAGAGAATCCGGAGGGTCTAAACCTTGTCTGTGGTATTCTGAGTAGGATTCAATGATTGAATGACTGTGACGAGCTTCAAACTCACGATTGTGGGGCGTTAGTGACAGACGCAAAAGAATCACTGGATTCTATTCTGGCATGATCGAGAACCGACAGCTGAATAGCCGTGCCGTGATAGGGTGCATTGAACATTTTCACTGAGAGGATGGGAGGTAGCCATTGACAACGGTGAAACCCTACATACAGCTAGCCATGGAAGGAGCCTTGCGTGCTTAAAGAAGAAGACAGTAGGAAAGCAGAGGTTCAGAAGATAGAGCATCTCCAAAACCTCAACCCGTTTCCCATTACTGCAAAACAAGTACTTGTTTCATGTTCTTTTACTTTTCACAATCAAACCTGATAATTCTTGATATCCTGACTAAGAGTTACAAGATAACCATAGCTTGCTTCAAGCCGACAATCTCCGTGGGATCGACCCTTACTCACGTAAGGTATTACTTGGACGACCCAGTGCACTTGCTGGTTAGTTGTGCGGGATTGCAAAAGTGTGATTGCAATTTCGTGCACCAATAGGTGAGAATGATGATGAGTGTCACGGATCATCACATTCATCAAGTTGAAGTGCAACAAATATCTTAGAATAGGAATAAGTCGAACTGAATAGAAAATAGTAGTAAGTGCATTAAAACTTGAGGTACAGCAGAGCTCCACACCCTTAATCTATGGTATGTAGAAACTCCACCGTTGAAAATACATAAGTGAAAGAGGTTCAGGCATGGCCGAATGGCCAGCCCCCAAAATGTGATCAATAGTCTCCTAAGATGAATAATAAAATAAAACTGAGACCAAAGATGAAAATACAATAGTAAAATGTTCTATTTATACTAAACTAGTTACTAGGGTTTACAGGAGTAAGTAATTGATGCATAAATCCACTTCCAGGGCCCACTTGGTGTATGTTTGGGTTGAGCTTGATCTATCCACGAGCTGAGGCTTTTTTTGGAGTTGAACACCAAGTTATAACGTGTTTTGGGCGTTCAACTCCGGTTCGTGACGTGTTTCTGGCGTTTGACTCCAGACAACAACATGGAATTGGCGTTGAGCGCCAGTTTACGTCATCTAATCACAAATAGAGTATGAACTATTATATATTGCTGGAAAGCTCTGGATGTCTACTTTCCAACGCCGTTAAGAGCGCACCATTTAGGGTTCTGTAGCTCCAGAAAATCCATTTTGAGTGCAAGGAGGTCAGATTCCAACAGCATCAGCAGTCCTTTGTCAGCCTCCTATCAGAGTTTTGCTCAGGTCCCTCAATTTCAGCCAAAAAATACCTGAAATCACATAAAAACACACAAACTCATAGTAAAGTCTAGAAATATGAATTTAGCATAAAAACTAATGAAAACATCCCTAAAAGTAACTAGAACCTATTAAAAACTACCTAAAAACAATGCCAAAAAGCGTATAAATTATCCGCTCATCAGTCACTGATTATACCACATGTATTTCCAAATCAAAGTGTTGGTAGGGTTACATGTCACTATACCCATTCAAACCCCAATTTGGTCCAACATGAGAAAGCATTTCTTGCATGATCTCATCATACCTTTTCCAAGGCTCAGAGGAGATCCAATTATGGAGAGTTTCTTTCCCAAGATAACAATCCAATTAGATGAAGATTGAAAGCTTTCTAGTAAGATCAAGAGAAAAGAAATAAGAAGAATAATGAAAACTATGATTGATCCATCAAATTACAACAGAGCTCCTTAACCCAATGAAAGGGGTTTAGTTGTTCATAGCTCTGGAAAAAGGAAATGAAGAAGAAGAAAGATACATTCTAACTCTAGAAGTTACAGAAAAGTAAAATATACAGAGTGTAGTTTTCTCCAATGTGCCAATCTCTCTTCTAGTTCAAAACTACTCCTATATATACTACTCTTCTTGGTCTTCTACTCAATTCTGCAAGTCTTGGATATGGGCCTTTGATCTTAAGTTGAAGCAGTTGGAAATCTTCAGTGGGCTCAGCTTTAGTTGTAGAGAGAAAGTGATGTAAGCATGGACTTTGGCTTGGGGCGTTAGTGGCATTAACACTGAGTGACATTATGGGTTCGAGAACGTTAGTGGCAATCACTTTTCTCACTAACGTTTCCACCACATGGCCCACGTTAACTCCAACGTTAGTGGTACTAAGGTGACCACTAACGTTGCCTTACAAACCTTCGCAAGCGTTATTGGAACTCACATTTCCCAATAACGTTGCCTTGTGCCCCTAGTCCCCACGTTAGACTCACGTTAACTAAGTTAACGTGGCTCTTAACGTGGTTATGTCTCATCTTCGCAAGCGTTATTGGGACTCACCTTTCCCAATAACATTGCTTTGTGCCCCTAGTCCTCACGTTAGAGCTCACGTTAACTAAGTTAACGTGGCTCTTAACGTGGTTATGAATGCCATCCCAACGTTAGTGACAAAGTTGAGTGTCACTAACGTTGGCTCATCAACTTCAACTCCACGTTAACTTTCACGTTAGTGTCTTAACGTGACCACTAATGTGGGCAATGCAAGCTTGATCCAACGTTAGTGACAAAGGTGAGTGTCGCTAACGTTGGCATTGTTCCTCTCTTCCACGTTAGAGTCCACGTTAACTTAGTTAACGTGGCTCTTAACGTGGTTCATTGCCACATCTTGGAGCGTTAGTGGTGATCACAATTACCACTAACGTTGGAGTCTTTTTTGTCTCCACGTTAACTACCACGTTAATGTAGTTAACGTGGCAATTAACGTGGCTCATGATGGCTTCGAGGGCGTTACTGGTGTCCACTTTTCTCATTAACACTGCAGGCTTATCCCTATTCCACATTAGTACCTATGTTAACTAGGTTAACGTGGATGCTAACGTGGCTCTTCCTTGCTTCCTTTGTCCTGAAATTACACAAATAAAGTGCATTAAAGCTCTAATCCAAGTAATGAAATCATGCATTATCCAATCTAACATTCATTCCTTGCATAATTCTCATGAAATAATGTAAAATTTAAAATATATGTCTAAATCAAGATGTAAGTGTTCTTTTATCTAAAACTTGCATATTTCCTAAGAAAATGCATGAAACTACACTAAAACAGTAAAGAAAAGGTCAGTGAAACTGGCTGATGAGCGGATATTTTATACGCTTTTTGGGGGTAATTTCATGTAGATTTTAGCATGTTTTAATTAGTTTTTAGTAGAATATTATTAGTTTTTAGGCAAAAATCATATTTCTGGACTCTACTATGAGTTTGTGTGTTTCTCTATGATTTCAGGTATTTTCTGGCTGAAATTTAGGGAGCTGAGCAAAAATCTGAGTGAGGCTGAAAAAGGACTGCTGATGCTGTTGGATCCTGACCTCCCTGCACTCGGAATAGATTTTTTTGGAGCTACAGGAGTCCAATTGACGCACTCTCAATTGGGTTGGAAATTAGACATCCAGGGCTTTCCAGCAATATATAATAGTCTATACTTTGCGCGAAGATAGATGACGTAAACTGGCGTTCAACGCCAGTTCCATGTTGCAGTCTGGCGTCCAGCGCCAGAAACAAGTTACAAGTTGGAGTTCAATGCCAGAAACAGGTTACAACCTGGCATTGAACGCCCAAAACAGCCCAGGCACGTGAGAAGCTTAAGTCTCAGCCCCAGCATACACCAAGTGGGCCCCAGAAGTGGATTTCTGCACTATCTATCATAGTTTACTCATTTTCTGTAAACCTAGGTTATTAGTTTACTATTTAAACAACTTTTAGAGACTTATTTTGTATCTCATGACATTTTCAGATCTGAATTTTATACACTTTGATGGCATGTGTCTCTAAACTCCATTGTTGGGGGTGAGGAGCTCTGCAGCGTCTCAATGAATTAATGCAATTGTTTTTATTTCTCCATTCAAACGTGTGTGTGTTCCTGTTCATACCCTGACCGAGCTCCCCAAACTCGGCAAAGTTCATAGAAGGTCCGACCTCATCCCCAGGCCCATGCCTGAGGTCGGACCTCGGACAATAAAGCTAAAGAAGCCCAAAAGGAACGAAGCCCAAGACCTAAAGGTCGAAAAGGCCTAGGAAAGGCGGTTCCACAAAGATAAAGATAAAACTCCCAAAAGGATAAGATAAGATAAGAATATCTTATCCAGGGAAGATCACGGCCAACTACTATAAATACACTGGAGCACCCAGGTATAACACACACTCTAATTCTACTCAATATCTGCTTGGACCCATGCTAACTTAAGCATCGGAGTGTCATTGCAGGTACCACCACCAACCACTCGGCATACCAAGCTCGGGTCATCAATCCCCCCATCTCGGGCCTCCCTAAGACGACCGAGCTGCGCGTTTCAGGTAACCCTCGGAACATTGGCGCCGTTGCCGGGGACCTGGAAGTCATCCCTTTACCATGGCGGACGACCCTCCCAACAATAACCACGCTACATCAGAACAAGAGGAGGAAGTTGACACCGGAGAACGACCGGACAGCCCTCTATCACCCCGCACTCCAGGAGGAAACAAACAGAATCACCCAAAGACATCACTCCCAAACCAAGATCCCCAAAATCCCGAAAGCTCGGAAATTCTAGAAGCAGTTCGGACACAGCAAAACCGGCTGAAACAACTCGAAGAGGGCGTAAAAAAGCAGAAAGAAACTGAACAAGATCTGAGGAGGGAAGCTCGCAAGCGCAGAGAATTAGAAGAAAAACTACGGAAAATAGAGGCCAACCTGAAGGACCGGACGGAACGCGGCACCACCCCCGAAGGCAATCATGATCCCTTCACACGAGAGATCATGAAGGAGAAGGTACCGCGAAACTTCAAACCGCCCGATATGGACCTCTACGACGGCACCACCGATCCAAGTCACCACCTCAGCAACTTCAGAAGCAGAATGTACCTAGTCGACGCCTCCGACGCGATTCGGTGCAAAGCCTTCCCCACCACCCTCACCAAGTCGGCCATGAAGTGGTTCGACAACCTGCCACCAGGATCAATCTCCAGCTTCGAGGACCTAACCAAAAAATTCCTAACAAGGTTCTCTATTCAAAAGGATAAGACAAAACACGCCCCCAGTCTACTCGGGATCAAGCAAGGTAACCAAGAAACTCTCCGAGAATACATGGAGCGATTCAACAAAGCCTGCCTAGACATACAACACTTGCCCACTGAAGCAGCCATCATGGGACTGGCAAACGGCCTAAAAGAGGGACCGTTTAGCCAATCCCTATCCAAACGATACCCGACCTCTCTATACGAGGTGCAGGAGCGGGCAGAAAAATACATCAACATGGAGGAAACCTCCCAGCTGAGAGACTCTTCTAGAAAAGAATCAACCTACCCGCTCCGAGATCGAGATCGGGAACAGAAGAAGAAAGAAGAACCCAACTCGAACAAGCCGCGGAAGTACCACAGCTACACCCCCCTCCGAGTCTCCCTAGTAGACGTCTACAGAGAAGTATGCCACACCGAAAAGATCCCACCACCCCGACCTCTAAAACACAAGAGAGCGGGGAGAGATCGGTCCGAGTACTGTGAATACCACAAACTTTATGGCCATTCTACTAACGACTGCCACGACCTAAAAAATGTTATAGAAAAACTAGCCAGAGAAGGAAAACTCGACAGATACATAGCAGAGAAAGGAGAAGAGACCAAGAAGAGAAGGAGGGGAGATAACGAAGATCGGGCAGAACGAACCCCACGAACCCCTGAAAGACACGTACACATGATAAACGGAGGTTTCGCAGGCGGAGGAACATCCAGATCCTCGCGAAAAAGGCACCTCAAAGAAGTCTACCACATCCGAGAAGACAGTCCCCTGCCCGAGCTACCTATTATCTCATTTACCCGAGAAGATGCTCAAGGGATAATACCCGGGCACGACGATCCAATGGTAATCACCATTATTCTAGCAAACGCCAACTTACATCGAACCCTGATTGACCAGGGAAGCTCAGCAGATATCCTGTTCAAAGCGGCTTTCGACAAACTCGGACTTGAAGAAAAAGAGCTAAAAGCCTATCCCACCGACCTATTTGGGCTAGGGGACACCCCAATCCATCCCTTAGGATACGTCTCGCTACACACTACCTTTGGAAAAGGCGAGCAATCTAAAACATTAAGCATCGACTACATTATAGTCGACGTCACTTCAGCATACAATGCCCTCATTGGGCGACCAACCTTAAACAGACTGGCAGCTATAGTCTCGACCCCACACCTCTGTATGAAGTTCCCCACCACAAAAGGAATTGCTACCCTAAAGGGCGACCAAAAACTAGCACGACGATGCTACAACGAAAGCCTAAGCCTAAAAGGGAAAGAGATCAACACGATAGAACTCGGACGAGTCCAAGCCCGAGAAGATCTTCGACCACAACCAGAGGGAGAAACCGAAAAAGTCCAGATTGGGAGCACACCTGAAAAAATGACAAACATAGGGGCAAACCTCGAAGCGGGCTTAAAAGAGGAACTCATAACCCTCTTAAGGGAGAATTCCGACCTCTTCGCCTGGAGAGCCTCCGACATGCCAGGCATAAGCCCCGACCTGATGTGCCATAAGCTATCAGTGTACCCGGGATCCCGACCTGTCCAACAAAGACGCAGAAAGCTCGGGCCCGAACGCATGCAAGCAATAGAGGAACAAGTACAAGCACTACTAGATGCAGGGTTCATTAGGGAAGTAAAATACCCCCTATGGCTCGCAAACGTGGTCCTGGTAAAAAAGCCCAATGGAAAATGGAGAATGTGCGTCGACTACACGGATCTCAACAAAGCCTGCCCCAAAGATCCATATCCACTACCAAACATCGACGCCTTAGTAGATGCAGCCTCAGGCTATAGATATCTCTCCTTCATGGACGCATACTCAGGATACAACCAAATTCCGATGTACGGACCTGACCAAGAAAAGACCTCGTTCATAACCCCAAGGGCAAACTACTGCTACGTAGTAATGCCCTTCGGGCTGAAGAACGCAGGGGCAACCTACCAGAGGCTAATGAACAAAGTGTTCTCAGAGCACATCGGACTACAACTGGAGGTGTACGTCGACGACATGCTGGTAAAGACACAGGAAGACAGAAACTTGCTGACCGACCTCGCCAGTGTCTTCGGCACCCTCAGAAAACACAACATGAGACTTAACCCGACGAAGTGCACCTTCGCCGCAGAAGCCGGAAAGTTCTTAGGCTTCATGCTGACTCAAAGGGGCATCGAAGCAAACCCGGACAAATGCCAAGCAATACTCAATATGAAGAGCCCGACATGTGTCAAAGAAGTACAACAACTGAATGGAAGACTGGCCGCCCTATCAAGATTCTTGGCAGGATCAGCGATAAAATCACTACCTCTCTACTCACTCCTAAAGAAAGGGAAACCCTTCTCGTGGACCCCGGAGTGCGAAAAAGCCTTTCAAGAATTCAAGGAATTCCTCGGGCGGCCACCAATCCTAACCCGACCTTTAAAAGGGGAAGAGCTCGTACTATACCTCTCGGTCGGACATCGGGCAGTCGCTTCAGCGCTAATACGAGAAAATGATCAAGGACAACACCCCATATACTTCGTAAGCAAGGCACTACAAGGGGCCGAATTAAACTATCAAAAGATAGAAAGATTCGCCTACGCCCTAGTGCTCACAGCCCGGAGGCTCCGTCCC
This sequence comes from Arachis stenosperma, assembly GCF_014773155.1. Taxonomy (NCBI): domain Eukaryota; kingdom Viridiplantae; phylum Streptophyta; class Magnoliopsida; order Fabales; family Fabaceae; genus Arachis; species Arachis stenosperma. Next base: position 40,707,676 of record NC_080381.1, on the reverse strand, counting down.
TACTTTCAAGCCCACACCATCAAAGTCCGGACAGACCAACCCATGAGACACATCCTGCAAAAAACAGACCTGGCAGGACGAATACTACAATGGGCGGTGGAACTGTCCGAGTTCGACCTCCACTATGAAGCCCGGACTGCCATAAAATCTCAATATCTAGCCGACTTCATCGCAGAATACACTGAGACCCCTGGAACCCCACTCTCATGGAACCTATATGTCGACGGGTCCTCAAACAAAACGGAAAGCGGAGCCGGGGTCATACTCGAAAGCGACCAAGGAACGCGGATAGAACTATCCCTAAAATTCGAGTTCCAGGCTTCAAACAACCAAGCTGAATACGAGGCCCTACTAGCTGGTCTGAAGCTAGCCAAAGAGGTCGGAGCCCAGAGAATCGCGATCTTCAGCGACTCCCAGGTCATCACATCACAAGTAAATGGAAGTTACCAGGCCAAAGACCCAACTATGAAAAAATACCTGGACCAAACACAGGCACAATTACGCCACTTCCCAGAAATACAAATCCAGCACATACCTCGGGAACAAAATGCCCGGGCAGACGCCCTCTCAAAGCTTGCTAGCACCAAGCCCGGAGGCAACAACAGAAGTCTTCTCCAGGAAACCTTACAATCTCCCTCCGTGCCAAGAGAGGAAGAAATACTAAATATATCCAACCAACAGCAAGGATGGATGACCCCCATACTCAACTACCTGAGGTCAGGAACTCTCCCCGCAAAGAAAAGAAGCTAAAAGGCTTACAAAGGACGCCCAGAATTATACACTAATTCACGACATATTATACAGAAGAGGATTCTCAAATCCCCTCCTTAGGTGCGTTCCGACCTCAGAAACAAAAGGCGTCCTCGAAGAAGTCCACGAAGGCATGTGCGGGAACCATCTCGGAGCTCAGGCACTATCCAAAAAAGTAGTCAGGGCCGGGTTCTACTGGCCGACCTTGCAAAGAGACGCAACAGAGTTTGTGAAAATATGCCCCCCTGCCAAAAACACGCCAATTTTCACAAAGCACCACCCGAAGACCTTATCAGCATCACTGCGCCATGGCCCTTCGCAAAATGGGGACTCGATTTACTCGGCCCGTTCCCACAAGGACCGGGGCAAGTCAAATACCTCATAATAGGGTCGACTACTTCACAAAGTGGATCGAAGCTGAACCCTTAGCCACCATTACGGCTCAGAAAAGCCGCAAATTCCTATACAAAAACATTGTCACAAGGTTCGGAGTCCCCTACTCCATCACAACAGACAATGGAACACAATTCACGGACACAAGTTTTCAGAAATTGGTGGCCGAACTAAAAATCAAACAGCAATTCACATCAGTGGAGCACCCACAAGCCAATGGGCAAGCAGAGGCTGCAAATAAAGTCATCTTGGCCGGGTTAAAACGAAGACTCCAAGAGACCAAAGGGGCGTGGGCCGAGGAGCTCCCCCAGGTACTATGGGCATATCGGACAACCCCACACTCTACAACGGGAGAATCACCGTTCCGACTAGCTTATGGGATGGAGGCAATGATTCCCATCGAAATAGATGAAGGGTCACCCAGAATCATCTTCTACAATGAAAAAGATAACCCGCAGGCACAAAGGGAAGAACTCGACCTCCTCCCCGAGGTCCGAGAAAGAGCCCGGATTCGAGAAGAAGCCTTAAAACGGCGAACGGCCCTCAGATACAATCAGAAAGTTATAAAGCGAAGCTTCTCCATCCACGACCTAATTCTAATCCGAAATGACATCGGAACACAAAAGTCGGGAGAAGGAAAGCTAGCCGCAAATTGGAAAGGGCCCTACAAGGTAACAGAAGTCTTAGGAACAGGCTATTACAAAGTATCCGACCTAGAAGGCAACGAGCTGCCCAGGGCCTGGCACGCCTGTAATCTAAGACGGTACTACAGCTAGAAAAATTTAACCCGAGGTGTACTCTTTTTCCCTACAAGGGTTTTTTAATGAGACACCCGGTTAAAATAAAACACCCGACCTAGTCAAGGGTAAACACTTTGTAAATATTCTTTCTTTTTAATACTAATCGAATTTTTCTATTTTCTTTTCTCCTTCCTCATGACGAAACAAATCCTAGAAAGTACCCCACCAAGGCGCATTAATTTATGCTCGACAAAACGCAAAAAATCATTTGTCAAGAGACCATACAAGGTCGGCAAAGATAAAAGTGACGAGGTTCAAATTAATGTGAGAAGTTATAAAGTAACTCTGAAAAGGCTCAAAAAAAAAAGCCAAATAAAAAGAGATTACAAGAATAACTTAAAGGGCCGACCAACGAAAAGGTCGGACCTAACAAAAGGAGGTACTCAAAGGCCCGAGGTCCGAAGAAAAGCCCGGATCCAAGGAAGAAGCCTCAAAACAAAAGTTTCAAAACGCTAAGCTAAAAAGTTGTTATCCAAAAAGCAACTAAAAAGCATAAAAGCGGAAACAAAAGCCAAAACGCGAACAAGGCTAAAACAAAGGTTTCAAAACGCTAGCTAAAAAGTTGTTATCCAAAAAGCAACTAAAAAGCATAAAAGCGGAAACAAAAGCCAAAAACGCGAACAAGGCTAAAACAAAGGTTGCAAAATGCTAGCTAAAAAGTTGCTATCCAAAAAACAACTACAAAGCATAAAAAGCGGAACAAAAAGTCAAAAGCGCAAAAACACCGCATAATAAGCTAAAAAAGTTACTACAAGTAGCTAAATAGCAGAAAGGTGTCCAAAGCGTTCACGAAAAACATCCAAAAAGCAAAAAGAACCCACAGGCCGGGTAAAAGGCCAAAAACAAAAGATCACAGAGGATCAAGGACCTTTCCGGTCTCCACATCAACAGAAGGCTGCGGAGGAAAAATGGAAACTGGGACTGCATCAACGACACCGTCATCCCGGTTTAAAACCTCCACGCCAGAACCATCCCCGGCCAAAGTTGAAGTCGGATCCGCAACCGGAACCTTGAGGTCGGACGCCGGAGCCTTGGGGTCGGACACCGGAACCTCATCCTCGGCAGGGGCAGGAACAATCTTTCCCTCCACAATAATGTTATCCGTACTGAATAAGCTCAGATCCAGGTCGGGAGCAAGAACCCGGATCTGATCCCTCAAATTCACAAACATAGCATCCATACCCTTGGCCACATTATCTTCCAGCTCGTAAAAATCATCCCGAGCCGATTGCAACTTCTCCTTCGTCTCCACAAGCTCGGCATACAGCTTGGTATAGTTCTCCGTCGCCACCTTCGCCATCTCCTCAGATGTCTTCGCCGCCGCCACAGCCGCGGTAGCCCTAGTTTTCTCTTCCTCCAAAGAGATCTCCAGCTCAGTAATCCTGGCAGCCTTCAGTTGACTAATCTTATCAAGATCAGACTGAGCCTTCTCAAGTCGGGAGCTGGTCGCACCAATGGGGGATTTCTTGAACTCCTGGGCAATAGCGGCATGAAGACTGGCCATCCGGACACAGCTCCGCGCCATATACTGAAAATGATGCTCCATAGACACATCATCAGTAGAAATAAAAGTCTGAGGAAGAATATGCTGTTCAATCCAACCAAGGGCATCAAAATCCTTGTCATTAAAACCCGCAAGCTCCTGAGAGGTCTTCTATTTCTTGGGGGGAGGACCCGAGGTCGAAGGCGGGGAAAGGTGACCGGGCCCAGAGGTCGGAGGATCTTGAGTTATAGCTCGGAACTGAGGAGTCGGAATGGTCTTCGACCGAGTCTGAACACCCACAGTAGCCTTCTGCGGAGAAGATCGGGCAGAAGCCTCAGCCTCGATATTCCGAGCAGCCGCAGACTTCTTCGACCGACGAAGAAACTTCATGGAATCCGCCTGAGAAGACATCTCTGCAGAAACAAAAAGAAAGGGATTATCACAAACAGGAATTCCACCAAAACAGGCAAAATACTAAAAGGATGAAGCTCGGAGAGGTCGGGAACTACCTAACTCGGAACGGAGAAGGCTTGGATCTCCCAACATTTTCTTCGTGTCCAAGTGAGGTGCCCGACCCCATAAACTGCTCAACACACCCACAAAAGCCTGCTCCACCTCATCTAGACTCTCAAAGGTATACTTAACCGACACTACATTCTCTTGCCAACAAAGAGGAAAAGAAGGCTCCCCACTCTCATCTAGAAAGAAAGGTCGGACGTCCCCAGCAGCCCGGACCTTGAAATAATAGTTCTTAAAATCATGAAAGGACTCATCGTACAAAGTACAAAACTTCTTTCCCTGGTTAGCCCTAAAAGAGACCCAAGACACCTTCCCTCCACCCGACCCCGGTTTCGTCAACACAAACAGATAGGAAAAAAGAGAAACAGAGGGGGAGACGCCCAAAAACTGACACAAAAGTTGGAACAGCTTTAAAAACGCCCAAGAATTGGGATGGAGTTGCGTAGGGGCAAGATTACAAGACCACAGCACCTCGGATTCCAGGTCAGTAAAGGGAAGTCGGACACCCAGCTTAGAGAAAAAACAATCGTAAGCATAAAAGAAAAGCTTCTCGGAACTTTCTAAAGGCGGGAAGCACACTCTCTCCTCGGACTCCGGGGCTACTAGCTCATAATCCCGCTCAGACTCTCTATTCTCACAAATGCTACACTCCCTACGGAACCTAGCTAAATACTCAGAATCTACAACAGAAGGGACTCTTAGAGGACCAGGATCTACCCAGCCAAGACCACTTGGAATCTTGGTCGACATTGCTTGAAAAACCTTTCAAGACATAAAATTCTTGCCTACAAAGAAGAATACAACAGCAAGCAACAATCACATAAAAGCAGACAGCGAAAACCCATTCAGCAAAAACAAGAAACAAAGATTTTTATAGAAGAAAATGCAGCAACAAAATACCAGAGAAAAGAGCCCCCCCCCCCATATACAAGCAAACAGAGCAATGGCGGCGCCTCTTTTCGGGGCAACCCAGGCATAGAGAAAAAGAAACAAAAGAACAGAAGCATATGAGTACAAAAGAAAAGAGACGAACAAACCTAGAAAGAAAGAAAACGGCGAGCTCCGACAGCAAGGGGAACGAAACGGCGGCACAGAGGAAACCCCGGAAAAACGCACAGAAAGATTTGAGGAAGAAGAACAAAGTGAAAGAAGGAGCGGTGCTCGAAGAAGAAGATGGCGAAAACTTAGAAAAAACAGAAAGGAACAGAATAAACGAAGAAAAGGAGGAAAGGGGCAAATAAATAATGCCTTCACAAAGCCCGAACGGAAATCGAGGAGAAACGGTAAAATGCAATAAATGCAGAAACGGCCATTTTTGAATTTTGAAAAGAACTACTATGCCCGAGCTCGACCTCTCAAGGACGAACTCGGGCAGGGGCACTGTTCATACCCTGACCGAGCTCCCCAAACTCGGCAAAGTTCATAGAAGGTCCGACCTCATCCCCAGGCCCATGCCTGAGGTCGGACCTCGGACAATAAAGCTAAAGAAGCCCAAAAGGAATGAAGCCCAAGACCTAAAGGCCGAAAAGGCCTAGGAAAGGCGGTTCCACAAAGATAAAGATAAAACTCCCAAAAGGATAAGATAAGATAAGAATATCTTATCCAGGGAAGATCATGGCCAACTACTATAAATACACTGGAGCACCCAGGTATAACACACACTCTAATTCTACTCAATATCTGCTTGGACCCATGCTAACTTAAGCATCGGAGTGTCATTGCAGGTACCACCACCAACCACTCGGCATACCAAGCTCGGGTCATCAATCCCCCCATCTCGGGCCTCCCTAAGACGACCGAGCTGCGCGTTTCAGGTAACCCTCGGAACAGTTCCTATCTAAGATGTTCATTCGCGTTTAATTGTGAAGGAGGTGATGATCCGTGACACTCATCACCTTCCTCAATCCATGAACGTGTGCCTGACAAACACCTCCGTTCTACACCAGATTGAATGAGTATCTCTTAGCTTCCTTAATCAGAATCTTTGTGGTATAAGCTAGAACTGATGGCGGCCACTCTTGAGGATCCGGAAAGTCTAAACCTTGTCTGTGGTATTCCGAGTAGGATTCAAGGATTGAATGGCTGTGACGAGCTTCAAACTCGCGATTGCTGGGCGTGATGACGAACGCAAAAAGATCAATGGATCCTTTTCCAACATGATCGAGAACCAACAGCTGATTAGCTGTGCTGTGACAGAGCATCTGGACCGTTTTCACTGAGAGGATGGGAAGTAGCCACTGACAATGGTGACACCCTACATACAGCTTGCCATGGATGGAACTTTACAAACAATTGAGTTGAATATTACATTGTAGAAATTCAGAGGACAAAGCATCTCCAAACTCCAACATATTCTCTATTATTAAAGTAACAATTATTTATTTCACGCTCTTTTATTTTTCTAATAATTCCTACTGATAATTTCAATTGATATCCTGACTAAGAATAATAAAATAAACATAGCTTGCTTCAAACCAATAATCTCCGTGGGATCGACCCTTACTCACGTAAGGTACTACTTGGACGACCCAGTGCACTTGCTGGTTAGTTGTGCGGATTGCAAAAGTGTGATTGCAATTTCGTCCACCAAGTTTTTGGCGCCGTTGCTGGGGATTATTCGAGTTTGAACAACTAAAGGTTTATTTTGTTGCTTAGATTAGGAATAATTTATTTTTGTTGTTATAGAGTCATTAAATTCTGAGTCCTTTATTCCCTTCTCAAAAATTTTTCAAAAAAATATTATTTGTCTTTATCAATTTCTAATTTTCGTGAGTTTAGTGTCTTGTTCTAAATTTGGTGTCAATTGCATGTTCTTGTTCTTCCTTGATCTTCAAATTGTTTTTGTCAATTTTCTTGTTTGATCTTTGGTTTTTCTTGTTCTGTGTCTTTTCTTGTTTTTCTTGTGCTTTTTCAAAACATTAGTTTTCAAAAAAATTTATTCTTATCTATAAAAATAATACATCTTTAAAATACGTTACATTTTTAGCTCAGTTGGTTAGAGCGTTGGCTTATGTTCTTGGCAATTGGGTATCTTCTTTTTAAAATCTTTTCTTCAAAAATAATTTTTCTTGATTTAATCTTGTGCCAAACTTTAAGTTTGGTGTTTTCTTGTTGATCTTTCTTTAAGTTTCGAAAATTTATCTTGGTTTTTTAAAAATTTTAAGTTTGGTGTTCTTTCTTTTGTTCTTGGTGTTCTTGTGAATCTTCAAGGTGTTCTTGAGTCTTTCTTGTATTTTGATCTTAAAATTTTTAAGTTTGGTGTTCCTTGGTGTTTTCCCTCCAAAAATTTTCGAAAATAAGGAGCATTATATCTAAAAATTTTAAGTCTGGTGTCTTTTGTGTGTTTTTCTCTTTCATCATAAAATTCAAAATTCAAAAAAATATCTTGTCTAACTAATTTTAAACTATATTTTCGAAATTTTTATATAAAAATTCAGATTTCAATTTCAAAATTTTTCAATTCTTATCTTTTTAGGTTTAATATATATATATATATATATATATATATATATATATATATATCTTTTTCAAAAAAAATATCCTAACCACTTTCTCTTTTTCCTCAAATTTTTCAAAAATCTTCACAAAATATTTTCAATTTCTTTTATTTTATTTATTTCGTTTTTATTTATTTCATTTTTATTTTATTTTATAAAATAAATTTTTATAAAATAAATAATATCAACATACATATCATCTCCCTTGTTCTATCATGGAATTAAGTGGAAATGAACCGTCCAGAAGGACTCTGGGGTCATATGCTAACCCCACTACTGCTTCATATGGGAGCAATATATGTATACCCTCCATTGGAGTTGGTAGTTTTGAGTTGAATCCTCAGCTTATTATCATGGTGCAGCAAAGCTGCCAATATTCTGGTCTTCCACATGAAGAACCTACAGAGTTTCTGGCACAATTTTTACAAATTACTGACACAGTACATGATAAAGAAGTAGATCAGGATGTCTACAGATTATTACTGTTTCCATTTGCTGTAAAAGATCAAGCTAAGAGGTGGTTAAATAACCAACCTAAGAACAGCATAAGGACATGGAAAAAGCTGTCAGAAAAATTTCTGAATCACTATTTTCCTCCAAAACGGATGACACAGCTAAGGCTAAGCATCCAAGGCTTCAAACAAGGAGATAATGAATCCCTTTATGATGCCTGGGAGAGATACAGAGAAATGCTAAGAAAATGCCCCTCTGAAATATTTTCAGAGTGGGTACAATTAGACATCTTCTACTATGGGCTTACAGAAAGAGCTCAGATTTCTCTGGACCACTCAGCTGGTGGATCTATACATATGAGAAAAACAATTGAAGAAGCTCAAGAGCTTATTGATACAGTTGCCATAAATCAGCATCTGTACCTAAGCAGTGAATCTTCCATGAAAGAAGAAGCTAAAACAGTAACTGCTGAATTCAGTCCTGTAGATCAGGCTAATGAATTCAATCAGCAGCAGGATTTTCTAACTCAGCAGCTAGCCGAATTCAAGGAAATACTACAAGAAACAAGAATGGCTAACAGAAATATGGAAGTACAGTTAAAGCAAACAGAAAAGCAACTGTCCAAACAAATAACAGAAGAATACCAAGCAGTTCAATTAAGAAGTGGGAAAACATTAAATACCTCACTTCAAAGCAGCAGGAAGCCAAGAAATGAACAAATGATTACTCAAAATCCCTCTGAGGATAATCAGAGCCCAGAGAGGAATAATGCTGGCGCTGAACGCCCAAACCATGCTCATTCCTGGCGTTCAACGCCAGAAACAAGCAAAGACTTTGCGTTGAACACCCAAAGGGAGCACAGTTCTGGCATTCAGACGCCAGAAACAGGCAAGGAGCTGGCGCCTAACGCCCCTTCAGCTTCCACCCCTGGCATTCAAATACTAGTGGGGGATCAGACACATACAAGTGCTAATAACAACCCTTCTAAAAAGGCTTCCCAACTCACTTCTACAGGTAATAAACCTGCATCAACTAAGGTTGAGGAATACAAAGCCAAAATGCCTTATCCTCAAAAACTCCGCCAAGCGAAACAGGATAAGCAATTTGCCCGCTTTGCAGACTATCTCAGGACTCTTGAAATAAAGATTCCGTTTGCAGAAGCACTTGAGCAAATACCCTCTTATGCTAAGTTCATGAAAGAGATCTTAAGTCATAAGAAGGATTAGAGGGAAACTGAAAAAGTTTACCTCACTGAAGAATGCAGTGCAGTTATTCTGAAAAGCTTACCTGAGAAGCTTAAAGATCCCGAGAGCTTTATGATACCATGCACATTAGAGGGTAATTGTACCAAGCAAGCTCTATGTGATCTTGGGGCAAGTATCAACTTAATACCTGCATCTATTATCACAAAGCTTGGTTTGACTGAAGAAGTCAAACCAACCCGGATATGTCTTCAACTTGCTGATGGCTCCATTAAATACCCATCAGGCGTGATTGAAGACATGATTGTCAAGGTTGGGCCATTTGCCTTTCCCACTGACTTTGTGGTGCTAGAAATAGAGGAGCACAAGAGTGCAACTCTCATTCTAGGAAGACCTTTCCTAGCAACTGGCCGAACCCTCATTGACGTCCAAAAAGGGAAAGTAACCCTGAGAGTCAATGAGGAGGAGTTCAAGTTGAATGTTGTCAAAGCCATGCAACATCCAGACACCCCAAATGACTGCATGAGTGTTGATATTATTGACTCTCTGGTAAGAGAGGTCAATATGACTGAGAGTCTCGAAACAGAGCTAGATAACATCTTTAAAGATGTTCAGCCTGATCTGGAGGAATCAGAGAGAAGAATAGAACCTCTGAAAATCCCTCAGGAAGAGGAGAAACCTCCTAAACCCGAGCTCAAACCATTACCACCATCCCTGAAATATGCATTTCTGGGAGAAGGTGATACATTTCCTATAATCATAAGCTCTACCTTAGAGCCACAGGAAGAGGAAGCACTAATTCAAGTGCTAAGGACACGCAAGACAACTCTTGGGTGGTCCATCAGTGATCTTAAGGGCATTAGCCCAGCCAAATGCATGCACAAGATCCTATTTGAGGGTGACGCCAAGCCAGTGGTTCAACCACAAAGGCGGCTGAATCCAGCCATGAAGGAAGTGGTGCAGAAGGAGGTCACTAAATTACTAGAGGCTGGGATTATTTATCCTATTTCCGACAGCCCCTGGGTAAGCCCTGTCCAAGTCGTCCCTAAGAAGGGAGGCATGACAGTGGTTCATAATGAGAAAAATGAACTGGTTCCAACAAGAACAGTTACAGGGTGGCGTATGTGTATTGATTATAGAAGGCTCAATACAGCCACCAGAAAAGATCATTTTCCTTTACCATTCATAGACCAGATGCTAGAAAGACTAGCAGGTCATGAATATTACTGCTTCCTAGATGGATATTCAGGTTATAACCAAATTGCAGTAGATCCCCAGGATCAAGAGAAAATGGCATTCACATGTCCATCTGGAGTATTTACATACAGAAGGATGCCATTTGGCCTGTGCAATGCACCTGCAACCTTTCAGAGGTGCATGCTCTCAATTTTCTCTGATATGGTGGAAAAATTTCTGGAAGTCTTCATGGATGACTTTTCAGTGTTTGGAGACTCATTCAGCTCCTGCCTTAACCATCTAGCACTTGTTCTAAAGAGATGCCAAGAGACTAACCTGGTTTTAAACTGGGAGAAGTGTCACTTTATGGTGACTGAAGGAATTCTCCTTGGGCACAAAATCTCGAACAAGGGAATAGAGGTGGATCAAGCTAAGGTAGAGGTAATTGAAAAATTACCACCACCAGCCAATGTTAAGGCAATCAGAAGCTTTCTGGGGCATACAGGATTCTATAGGAGGTTTATAAAGGATTTTTCAAAAATTGCCAAACCTCTAAGTAATCTGCTAGTTGCTGACACACCATTTATCTTTGATAAGGAGTGTCTGCAGGCGTTTGAGACTCTGAAAGCTAAGCTGGTCACAGCACCAGTCATCTCTGCACCAAACTGGACATTACCATTTGAATTGATGTGTGACGCCAGTGATCATGCCATTGGTGCAGTGCATGACAAGCTCATGCACGTCATTTACTATGCTAGCTGTGTTTTAAATGACGCACAGAAGAACTACACAACCACAGAAAAAAAATTACTTGCAGTGGTTTATGCCATTGACAAGTTCAGATCCTATTTAGTAGGATCAAAAGTGATTGTGTACACTGATCATGCTACTCTTAAATATCTACTCACAAAGCAAGATTCAAAACCCAGACTCATCAGATGGGTGTTGCTTCTGTAAGAGTTTGATATAGAAATAAGAGACAGAAAAGGGACAGAGAACCAAGTAGCAGATCCCTCCCTCTTACTGAGATCTCTGAGACCTTTCCGGATGAGCAACTCTTTGCCATCCAGGAAGTGCCGTGGTTTGCAAACATTGCAAACTATAAGGCAGCGAGATTCATACCCAAAGAGTACAGTAGGCAGCAATCAAAGAAGTTGATCACGGATGCAAAGTACTATCTTTGGGATGAACCATATCTCTTCAAGAGATGTGCAGACGGAGTAATCCGTAGATGTGTGCCTAAAGAAGAAGCACAGAAGATCCTCTGGCACTGCCATGGATCACAGTATGGAGGACATTTTGGAAGTGAGCGAACAGCCACAAGAGTCCTCCAATGTGGCTTCTACTGGCCTACTCTCTATAAAGATTCCCGAGTGTTTGTACTTAATTGTGATAGTTGCCAAAGATCTGGCAATCTGCCTCACAGTTATGCCATGCCTCAACAAGGGATCTTGGAGATTGAGTTGTTTGATGTATGGGGTATTGACTTCATGGGACCTTTCCCACCATCATACTCAAACACTTATATTCTGGTGGCAGTGGATTATGTATCCAAATGGGTGGAAGCTATTGCAACACCCACTAATGAAACTAAGACACTGTTAAAATTCCTCCAGAAACACATCTTCAGCAGATTTGGCACCCCTAGAGTACTAATCAGTGATGGGGGCACTCATTTCTGCAATAAATAGCTCTATTCTGCTTTGGTTCGTTATGGAGTTAGCCACAGGGTGGCCACTCCATATCACCCACAGACTAATGGGCAAGCTGAAGTCTCAAATAGAGAACTCAAAAGAATCCTGGAACGGACTGTAATTAACTGTAGAAGGGATTGGGCAAGAAGCTTGGATGATGCTCTGTGGGCATACAGAACAGCATTCAAGACCCCTATAGGGACCTCTCCATACCAGCTTGTGTATGGAAAGGCATGTCACTTGCCAGTGGAACTGGAACATAAGGCCTACTGGGCAACCAGATTCCTGAACCTTGATGCCAAGTTAGCTGGAGAAAAACGATTGCTTCAGTTAAATGAGCTAGAGGAATTTAGACTCAATGCTTTCGAGAATGCAAAAATATACAAAGAGAAAGGAAAAAGATGGCATGATAAGAAATTGGCATCCAGAGTCTTTGAGCCAGGGCAGAAAGTTCTGCTGTTCAATTCTAGGCTCAAATTATTCCCCGGGAAATTGAAGTCCCGGTGGAGAGGTCCATATGTGATTACAATTGTATTACCATATGGATACGTAGAGCTTCAGGATAATGACTCTAACAAAAAGTTCATTGTTAATGGACAGAGAGTTAAACATTATCTTGAAGGCAATTTTGAGCAAGAATGCTCAAAATTGAGACTTGATTAGAGCTCAGTAATAGTCCAGCTAAGGACAATAAAGAAGCGCTTGTTGGGAGGCAACCTAGCCATCCACAAAATTTAATTTTATTTGTTTTTGCTAATTAATTTTTACAGGTATATGTCAAAGTATCTTTAAAGGGTAAAATAGCAATTGATTGGATTCACAGAGTTACAAGGGAATTTGGAAGCTCACTGGCGTGAAAAAGCCAGTAAGAAACATTTTGGGCGTTGAACGCCCAAAAGAAGCACCCACTGGGCGTTCAACGCTAGTAAGGGTAGCCATCTGGGCGTTAAACGCCAGAAAGGAGCATCTTCTGGGCGTTGAACGCCAGAAAGAAGCACCTTCTGGGCGTTTAACGCCAGATTGACAGCGTCCTGGGCGTTCAGAAAAATGCCCAGTGACAAAGGACTTCCTAGCGTTCAACGCCAGAAAGAAGCAACAGCTGGGCGTTGAACGCCCAGGAGAAGCAACAATTGGGCGTTAAACGCCCAAAACATGCAGTAGTTGGGCGTTTAACGCCAGGATAATGGGGAGGAGGTAAAATTCGTTTTTCTTTACAAATTTTCTAATTTTTTATGTTTCAAATCATGATTTCTTACATAAACATGTTTCAAAATGTCTTCCTTCAAATCAAAATAGTTTTCTAAGAACCCTAATTTCTAAAATCCTTTTTTTTCAAAAATAATATAGCTTCATACATAAACTTAAACCTTTTTCCAATCCAATCCAACTCTTTTTCCAATTTTTTTCAAACTTAATTATCTTTTAAAATCTTTTTCAAATTAAAAATTCAGATTTATTTTTAAATATCATTCATATCTTTTTAAATTATATCCTTTTCTTATCATATTTATCTTTTATCTTATATCTTTTCCTTATTTTCGAAAACCCACCCCCTCCCTTTATATCCACTTTCGGCACCCCTCTCATCATCCACCATTCCACACTTGCTCTCCTCCTATCCCTCTCCTCTCTTTTCTTTTGCTTGAGGACAAGCAAACCTCTAAGTTTGGTGTGCTTATCCGTGATCACAAAAACATACCCACTTTGATCATGGCCCCTAAAGGAAAACAACCCAACCCAAGAGGCAAGAAAGAGAATATTCCAAAGCCACTTTGGAATCAAGGGAAGTTCTTAACTAAAGAACATTCAGACCATTACTACAAAATAATGAATCTAAGATCAGTGATCCCGGAAGTCAAGTTTGATCTGAAAGAAGATGAATATCCGGAGATCCAAGAACAAATTCGAAACAGGAACTGGGAAATCCTAGCTAATCCTGAAACGAAAGTGGGAAGGAACATGGTTCAGGAGTTCTATGCTAATTTATGGTAGACAGACAGGCAAAGAATAATTGGAGCTGCTCTCTATGATCATCGGACCTTAGTCAGAGGAAAGATTGTTCACACCTATCCTGACAAAATCAGGGAGATCTTTAAGCTTCCTCAACTGAAAGATGACCCAGACTCCTTTAATAGGAGAATGATGAGGGTAAACAAAGGCCTGGACAAGATTCTAGAGGATATTGGTGCACGAAATTGTGATCAATACTTTTCTAAACATAAACAATCCCTAGTAATGGCTCCAAAGACTTGGTGCTCAATACCATGGCATAAACACAACTTCGCACAACTAACCAGCAAGTGCACTGGGTCGTCCAAGTAATAAACCTTACGCGAGTAAGGGTCGATCCCACGGAGATTGGTGGTATGAAGCAAGCTATGGTCATCTTGTAAATCTCAGTCAGGCAGACTCAAATGGGTATAGTGATAAACGAATAAAGCATAAAGATAAAGATAGAGATACTTATGTATATCATTGGTGTAAGAGCTTCAGACAAGCGTATGAAGATGCCTTCCCTTCCGTCTCTCTGCTTTCCTACTACCTTCATTCAATCCTTCTTACTCCTTTCCATGGCAAGCTCGTGTAGGGTTTCACTGTTGTCAGCAGCTACCTCCCATCCTCTCAGTGAAAATACGTCCCTGATGCTCTGTCACAGCATAGGCTAATCATCTGTCGGTTCTCGTTCAGGCCGGAATAGAATCCATTGATTCTTTTGCGTCTGTCACTAACGCCCTAGCCTGCTAGGAGTTTGAAGCACGTCACAGTCATTCAGTCATTGAATCCTACTCAGAATACCACAGACAAGGTTTAGACCTTCCGGATTCTCTTGAATGCCGCCATCAGGTCCTGCCTATACCACGAAGATTCCGGTTAAAGAATCCAAGAGATATTCACTAGAGCCTCGTATGCTTGTAGAACAAGAATGGTTGTCAGTCACCTTGTTCATGAGTGAGAATGATGATGAGTGTCAATCATCATCTTTATCAAGTTGAAGAACAAGTGATATCTTGGACAAAGAACAAGCGGAATTGAATAGAAGAACAATAGTAATTGCATTAATACTCGAGGTACAGCAGAGCTCCACACCTTAATCTATGGTGTGTAGAAACTCCACCGTTGAAAATACATAAGAACAAAAGTGATCATTGGTTTCGGCCCCAGAGAGGGAACCAGAAGAACCAAGATGATAATACAATAGAAAAAGGTCCTATATATAGAGAACTAGTAGCCTAGGGTGTACAGAAATGAGTAAATGACATAAAAATCCACTTCCGGGCCCACTTGGTGTGTGCTTGGGCTGAGCAATGAAGCAATTTCGTGTAGAGACTCTTCCTGGAGTTAAACGCCAGCTTTTATGCCAGTTTGGGCGTTTAACTCCCAATTAGGTGCCAGTTCCGGCGTTTAACGCTGGAATTTCTTGAGGTGACTTTGAACTCCGGTTTGGGCCATCAAATCTTGGGCGAAGTATGGACTATCATATATTGCTGGAAAGCCCAGGATGTCTACTTTCCAACGCCGTTGAGAGCGCGCCAATTGGGCTTCTGTAGCTCCAGAAAATCCACTTCGAGTGCAGGGAGGTCAGAATCCAACAGCATCTGCAGTCCTTTTGAGTCTCTGGATCAGATTTTTGCTCAGATCCCTCAATTTCAGCCAGAAAATACCTGAAATCACAGAAAAAACACACAAACTCATAGTAAAGTCCAGAAAAGTGAATTTTAACTAAAAACTAATAAAAATCTACTAAAAACTAAACCAAATATACTAAAAACATACTAAAAACAATGCCAAAAAGCATATAAATTATCCGCTCATCACAACACCAAACTTAAATTGTTGCTTGTCCTCAAGCAACCGAAAATCAAATAAGATAAAAAGAAGAGAATATACTATAGACTCCAAATTATCAATGAAACATAGCTCCAAATTAGATGAGCGGGACTAGTAGCTTTTTGCCTCCGAACAGTTTTGGCATCTCACTTTATCCTTTGAAATTCAGAACGATTGGCATCTTTAGGAACTCAGAATCCAGATAGTGTTATTGATTCTCTTAGTTAAGTATGATGATTCTTGAACACAGCTACTTATTGAGTCTTGGCCGTGGCCCAAAGCACTCTGTCTTCCAGTATTACCACCGGATACATACATGCCACAGACACATAATTGGGTGAACCTTTTCAGATTGTGACTCAGCTTTGCTAGAGTCCCCAATTAGAGGTGTCCAAGGTTCTTAAGCACACTCTTTTTGCCTTGGATCACAACTTTATTTCTTTCTTTTTCTTTTTCTTTTTCTTTCTCCCCCTTTTTTTTTCGTTTTTCTCCTTCTCTTTTTCTCTTTTTTTTTGTATTCACTGCTTTTTCTTGCTTCAAGAATCATTTTTATGATTTTTCAGATCCTCAGTAACATGTCTCCTTTTTCATCATTCTTTCAAGAGCCAACAATTTTAACATTCATGAACCACAAATTCAAAAGACATATGCACTGTTCAAGCATACATTCAGAAAACAAAAAGTATTGTCACCACATCAAACTAATTAAGCTAGTTTTAAAGATGAATTTGAAATCCTGTACTTCTTGTTCTTTTGTGATAAAAACAGTTTTCATTTAAGAAAGGTGATGGATTCATATTCATAGCTTTAAGGCATAGACACTAAGACACTAAGACACTAATGATCATAAGACACAAACATGGATAAACATAAAGCACTAAAATTCGAAAAACAGAAAATAAAGAACAAGGAGATTAAAGAACGGGTCCACCTTAGTGATGGGGGCTCTTTCTTTCTCTTGAAGATCCTATGGAGTGCTTGAGCTCCTCAATGTCTCTTCCTTGTCTTTGTTGCTCCTCTCTCATGATCCTTTGATCTTCTCTAATTTCATGGAGGAGGATGGCATGTTCTTGGTGCTCCACCCTTAGTTGTCCCATGTTGGAACTTAATTCTCCTAGGGAGGTGTTCAGTTGCTCCCAATAGTCTTGTGGAGGAAAGTGCATCCCTTGAGATATCTCAGGGATCTCATGATGAGAGGGGTCTCTTGTTTGCTCCATCTTCTTCTTAGTGATGGGCTTGAGGTCATGCTTTCTCAGTTGAACCAGCTTTGGATGCCATAAATGGTTATGGAAAAATAAAAAGCAATGCTTTTACCACACCAAACTTAAAAGACTTGCTCGTCCTCGAGCAAAAGAAGAAAGAAGAGAGTAGAAGAAGAGGAAATGGAGGAGAGGGAGAGTGGTTGAGGTGATTGGTGAATGGGTGAAGAAGAAGAGAGGGGGTGGTGGGGTTGGTGGGGATCCTGTGGGGTCCACAGATCCTGAGGTGTCAAGGAAAAGTCATCCCTGCACCAAATGGCAATCAAAATCACGTTTTGTGCCAAATCTGGCGTTAAACGCCGGGCTGGTGCCCATTTCTGGCGTTTAACGCCAGGTTCTTGCCCTTTTCTGGCGTTTAACGCCAGTCAGGTGCCCCTTTCTGGCGTTAAACGCCCAGAATGGTGCCAGACTGGGCGTTAAACGCCCAACTGCTAGCCTCACTGGCGTTTAAACACCAGTGAGTTCTTCCTCCAGGGTGTGCTATTTTTCTTCCTGTTTTTCATTCTGTTTTTGCTTTTTTCATTGATTTTGTGACTTCTTATGATCATCAACCTACAAAAAAGATAAAATAACAAAAGGAAATAGTTAATTATAAAACATTGGGTTGCCTCCCAACAAGCGCTTCTTTAATGTCAGTAGCTTGACAGATGGCTCTCATGGAGCCTCACAAATTATCAGAGCAATGTTGGAACCTCCCAACACCAAACTTAGAGTTTGAATGTGGGGGTTCAACACCAAACTTAGAGTTTGGTTGTGGCCTCCCAACACCAAACTTAGAGTTTGACTGTGGGGGCTCTGTTTGTCTCTGATTTGAGGGAAGCTCTTCAAGCTTCCTCTCCATGGTGACAGAGGGATATCCTTGAGCCTTAAACACCAAGGATTTTTCATTCACTTGAATGATCAGTTCACCTCTATCAACATCAATCACAGCCTTTGCTGTGGCTAGGAAGGGTCTGCCAAGGATGATGGATTCATCCATGCACTTCCCAGTCTCTAGGACTACGAAGTCAGTAGGGATGTAATGGTCTTCAACTTTTACCAGAACATTCTCTACAAGTCCATGAGCTTGTTTTCTTGAGTTGTCTGCCATCTCTAGTGAGATTCTTGCAGCTTGTACCTCAAAGATCCCTAGCTTCTCTATTACAGAGAGGGGCATGAGGTTCACACTTGACCCTAAGTCACACAGAGCCTTCTTGAAGGTCATGGTGCCTATGGTACAAGGTAGGGAAAACTTCCCAGGATCTTGTCTCTTTTGAGGTAATTTCTGCCTAGACAAGTCATCCAGTTCCTTGGTGAGCAAAGGAGGTTCATCCTCCCAAGTCTCATTTCCAAATAACTTGTCATTTAGCTTCATGATTGCTCCAAGGTATTTAGCAACTTGCTCTTCAGTGATATACTCATCCTCTTCAGAGGAAGAATACTCATCAGAGCTCATGAATGGCAGAAGTAAGTCCAATGGAATCTCTATGGTCTCATTTTGAGCCTCAGATTCCCATGGTTCCTCATTGAGGAACTCAAAGGAGATTGGTGCACGCCCATTGAGGTCTTCCTCAGTGGCGTTCACTTCCTCTCCTTCCTCCCAAAATTCGGCCATGTTGATGGCCTTGCACTCTCCTTTTGGATTTTCTTCTGTGTTGCTTGGGAGAGTACTAGGAGGGAGTTCAGTGATTTTCTTGCTCAACTGACCCACTTGTCCTTCCAAGTTTCTAATGGAGGACCTTGTTTCAGTCATGAAACTTTGAGTGGTTTTGATTAGATCAGAGACCATTGTTGCTAAGTCAGAGGGGTTCTGCTTAGCATTCTCTGTCTGTTGCTGAGAAGATGATGGAAAAGGTTTGCCATTGCTAAACCTGTTTCTTCCACCATTGTTGTTATTGAAACCTTGTTGAGGTCTCTCTTGATTCTTCCATGAGAAATTTGGGTGATTTCTCCATGAAGAATTATAGGTGTTTCCATAGGGTTCTCCCATGTAATTCACCTCTTCCACTGAAGGGTTCTCAGGATCATAAGCTTCTTCTTCATGTGAAGCATCCTTAGTACTGTTTGGTGCATTTTGCATTCCAGACAGACTTTGAGAAATCAAATTGACTTGTTGAGTCAATATTTTATTTTGAGCCAAAATGGCGTTCAGAGTGACAATCTCAAGAACTCCTTTCTTCTGACTAGTCCCATTGTTCACATGATTCCTTTCAGAAGTGTACATGAATTGGTTATTTGCAACCATTTCAATTAGCTCTTGAGCCTCTGTAGGCGTCTTCTTCAGATGAAGAGATTGGTGCACGAAATTGTGATCAATACTTTTCTAAACATAAACAATCCCTAGTAATGGCTCCAAAGACTTGGTGCTCAATACCATGGCATAAACACAACTTCGCACAACTAACCAGCAAGTGCACTGGGTCGTCCAAGTAATAAACCTTACGCGAGTAAGGGTCGATCCCACGGAGATTGGTGGTATGAAGCAAGCTATGGTCATCTTGTAAATCTCAGTCAGGCAGACTCAAATGGGTATAGTGATAAATGAATAAAGCATAAAGATAAAGATAGAGATACTTATGTATATCATTGGTGTAAGAGCTTCAGACAAGCGTATGAAGATGCCTTCCCTTCCGTCTCTCTGCTTTCCTACTGCCTTCATCCAATCCTTCTTACTCCTTTCCATGGCAAGCTCGTGTAGGGTTTCACTGTCGTCAGCAGCTACCTCCCATCCTCTCAGTGAAAATACGTCCCTGATGCTCTGTCACAGCATAGGCTAATCATCTGTCGGTTCTCGTTCAGGCCGGAATAGAATCCATTGATTCTTTTGCGTCTGTCACTAACGCCCTAGCCTGCTAGGAGTTTGAAGCACGTCACAGTCATTCAATCATTGAATCCTACTCAGAATACCACAGACAAGGTTAGACCTTCCGGATTCTCTTGAATGCCGCCATCAGTTCTTGCCTATACCACGAAGACTCTGATCTCACGGAATGGCTGGCTCGTTTGTCAGGCGAGCACTCGGTTGTCAGGCGATCAACCATGCATCGTGTATCAGTAATCCAAGAGATATTCACTAAGCCTCGCATGCTTGTAGAACAAGAATGGTTGTCAGTCACCTTGTTCATAGGTGAGAATGATGATGAGTGTCACGGATCATCACATTCATCAAGTTGAAAAACAAGTGATATCTTGGACAAAGAACAAGTGGAATTGAATAGAAGAACAATAGTAATTGCATTAATACTCGAGGTACAGCAGAGCTCCACACCTTAATCTATGGTGTGTAGAAACTCCACCGTTGAAAATACATAAGAACAAGGTCTAGGCATGGCCGAATGGCCAGCCTCCCAATGATCTAAGATAGCATAAAATGAAGATAGCTACCAAAGTCTGCTAATACAATAGTAAAAGGTCCTACTTATAGAAAACTAGTAGCCTAGGGTGTACAGAGATGAGTAAATGACATAAAAATCCACTTCCGGGCCCACTTGGTGTGTGCTTGGGCTGAGCAATGAAGCAATTTCGTGTAGAGACTCTTCTTGGAGTTAAACGCCAGCTTTAGTGCCAGTTTGGGCGTTTAACTCCCAATTAGGTGCCAGTTCCGGCGTTTAACGCTGGAATTTCTGTAGGTGACTTTGAACGCCGGTTTGGGCCATCAAATCTTGGGCAAAGTATGGACTATCATATATTGCTGGAAAGCCCAGGATGTCTACTTTCCAACGCCGTTGAGAGCGCGCCAATTGGGCTTCTGTAGCTCCAGAAAATCCACTTCGAGTGCAGGGAGGTCAGAATCCAACAGCATCTGCAGTCCTTTTCAGTCTCTGAATCAGATTTTTGCTCAGGTCCCTCAATTTCAGCCAGAAAATACCTGAAATCACAGAAAAACACACAAACTCATAGTAAAGTCCAGAAAAGTGAATTTTAACTAAAAACTAATAAAAATATACTAAGAACTCAACTAAAACTACCAAAAGCATACTAAAAACAATGCCAAAAAGTGTATAAATTATCCGCTCATCACAACACCAAACTTAAATTGTTGCTTGTCCTCAAGAAACTGAAGATCAAATAAGATAAAAAGAAGAGAATATGCAATGAACTCCAAAAACATCTATGAAGATCAGTATTAATTAGATGAGCGGGGCTTTTAGCTTTTTGCCTCTGAACAGTTTTGGCATCTCACTCTATCCTTTGAAATTCAGAATGGTTGGCTTCTTTAGGAACTCAGAATCCAGATAGTGTTAATGATTCTCCTAGTTAAGTATGATGATTCTTGAACACAGCTACTTATTGAGTCTTGGCCGTGGCCCAAAGCACTCTGTCTTCCAGTATTACCACCGGATACATACATGCCACAGACACATAATTGGGTGAACCTTTTTAGATTGTGACTCAGCTTTGCTAAAGTCCCCAATTAGAGGTGTCCAGGGTTCTTAAGCACACTCTTATTGCCTTGGATCACAACTTTATTTCTTTCTTTTTCTTTCTCTTTTTTTTTCGGTTTTTCTTTTTTTTTTCGTTTGCTTCTTTCTTTTTTTTTTTTTTTTTGTATTCACTGCTTCTTCTTGCTTCAAGAATCATTTTTTTGATTTTTCAGATCCTCAGTAACATGTCTCCTTTTTCATCATTCTTTCAAGAGCCAACATTCATGAACCACAAATTCAAAAGATATATGCACTGTTCAAGCATACATTCAGAGAACAAAAGTGTTGCCACCACATCAAAATAATTAAACTGCTATAAAATTCAAAATTCATGCAATTCTTTCCTTTTCAATTAAGCACGTTTTTATTCAAGAAAGGTGATGGATTCATAGGACATTCATAACTTTAAGGCATAGACACTAAGACACTAATGATCATAAGACACAAACATAGACAAACATAAGCACTAAAATTCGAAAAACAGAAGAATAAAGAACAAGGAAATCAAGGAACGGGTCCACCTTAGTGATGGCGGCTCTTCCTTCCTCTTGAAGGTCCTATGGAGTGCTTGAGCTCCTCAATGTCTCTTCCTTGTCTTTGTTGCTCCTCTCTCATGATTCTTTGATCTTCTCTAATTTCATGGAGGAGAATGGAGTGTTCTTGATGCTCCACCCTTAGTTGTCCCATGTTGGAACTCAATTCTCCTAGGGAGGTGTTTACTTGCTCCCAATAGTCTTGTGGAGGAAAGTGCATCCCTTGAGGTATCTCAGGGATCTCTTGATGAGAGGGGTCTCTTGTGTGCTCCATCCTTTTCTTGGTGATGGGCTTGTCTTCATCAATGGGGGTATCTCCTTCTATGTCAACTCCAACTGAATAACAGAGGTGACAAATGAGATGAAGAAAGGCTAGCCTTGCCAAGGTGGAAGACTTGTCCGCCACTTTATAGAGTTCTTGGGCTATAACCTCATGAACTTCCACTTCTTCTCCAATCATGATGCTATGAATCATGATGGCCCGGTCTAGAGTAACTTCGGACCGGTTGCTAGTGGGAATGATTGAGCGTTGAATGAACTCCAACCATCATCTAGCCACGGGTTTGAGGTCATGCCTTCTCAATTGAACCGGCTTGCCTCTTGAATCTCTCTTCCATTGTGCGCCCTCTTCACATATAACTGTGAGGACTTGGTCCAACCTTTGATCAAAGTTGACCCTTCTTGTGTAAGGATGTTCATCTCCTTGCATCATGGGCAAGTTGAATGCTACCCTCACACTTTCCGGACTGAAATCCAAGTAATTCCCCCGAACCATAGTGTTCCGAGGGTTACCTGAAACTGTAGGTCGATCTCAGACGAGATCTTCTGTGCTGGTCAGAGCCATTGTGTCCGACTTGATGATGGTGGCTGGAGCCGCCGTGTCCGACTTGTTGGACTTGGTGATGGTGCTGATCCTTCGTCCCCGGAGGGTGGGGGGTACCTGCAAGGGACTCCGATGCTTAAGTTAGCAAGGGTATTAAACAGGTATTGAGTAGAATCAGAGTATGAGTTATACCTGGGTGCTCCAGTGTATTTATAATGGTGAGGAGTGACCTTTCTAGAGATAAGATAGTTTATCTTATCTTATCTTATCTTTATCTTTGAGTGAGGTCATCTTTATCTTTAGGGAAACCGCCTTTACCTTTCTGGGCTTTGGCTGCCTTTAGATTGGGTTGTGTTCCTTCGTTTTGGGCCTGCTTTGGGCTCCTTTGGTGATTTGGCCGAGCTCTTTGAGAAGAGGTCGGGCATTTGGCCAGCTCTTTGAGAAGAGGTCGGGCATTTGGCCAGCTCTTTGAGAAGAGGTCGGGCATTTGGCCAGCTCTTTGAGAAGGGGTCGGGCATTTGGCCAGCTCTTTGAGAAGAGGTCGGGCATTTGGCCAGCTCTTTGAGAAGAGGTCGGATAGCCTGACCTGAAGAGGTCGGTTGGCTTGTTGTTAAACATCCCAGGTCGGACATCTTGACCCAGGGTATGAACAGTGCCCCTGCTTGAGTTCGATCTTTTCGTGAGATCGTGTTTTTCAGAGCTTCGATCTCTTTGGAAGTCGTGCTCAAGCATCTGTCTGGCTTTGATTCTTCATTGCTTTGAAATCTTTTGCAGATTTTCTAGAGGTTTGGTACTTCACAGTCCGTCCTCTTTTGAGTAGTAGTGTGGGTTTTCTACCCTTGCCTTCTGGATCACGCCTTGCTTTTGTGTTGACAACCCTCTATTTTGGTGAAGTTTTATCCTTGCGGCTTGATATCCGGACTCTTAGTGACTTGTCTGATGACTTTTTAGTGTTCTTTGTATAGAACCTTTTTAGTCTCGGATGACGTACGTAGCCCTGTTTGAGATTTGTGCTTTCTTTGAGTGGATTTGTTTCCCTTTTAGCTAAGCACTTTTGAGCCTTAAGGTTTTTTCTTAACCTTTTGGCTTTGTTCTTTTTTTGAGATTGTACTTGCACCTCTTCTTAGCTGACGTCGACCTGTACGACTTTGCCCCTGCTTGAGTTCGATCTTTTCGTGAAATCGTGCTCTCTTTGGGGGAAGTCGTACTCAAGCATCCTGACTTTGGTCGATCTTGAGTAGTTTTATCTTGTGCGAGTTTGGCATTGCCTTTTTTAGTTTGTTGAGAGGTCTTTTCAGCCTTCTTCCGACTTGTTTGTCTTCACTGTTTGGGCTTTTTAGTCATAATCCAACAACTTTTTAGGTATAGTTCCTGATGGGAAACCTTTTATAGTCTGTTTGGATGACTTTTTAGCGCCGTTTTTGATTTGTGCTTTTGCCTTTTAAGTAGTGTCTTTTTTCAAGACTTCGTACCTTTTAGCAAAGCATTCCTGGCATTCCTCTGGCCGTTGCGAGATGTCTTTGCCCCCTTTGTGGATCTTTGTAGAGTGTCGGTATTTTGTTGTCCGACCTCTTTTGATCACTGCCGGTTTTGTCTACTTTCTGCTTGGTTGAGGTGGTCCTTGGGGCTAACTTGTCCGACGACTTTTTTAGTGTTCTTTGGTAGAACCTTTTTAGTTGGTCTGGACAATTTTGATAGCCTTGTCATGGAGCCGTGGCTTTTTGGGCAAAGCTATGTCCCTTTTAGCGCACGCTTTTCGTTGGTCCAATTTCTCGTGTTGACGAGTTGTAGCTTTCGTTGGTCCGACTTCTTGTCGGTCCAAGCTGTGGTTTTCGTTGGTTCGACTTCTTCTTGTCGGTCCAAACTGTAGCTTTTGGGCCGACTTCTTCATGTCGGTCGCTTCTAAGTTATTTCTAGTAATCCTCTTTATTGGACCTCTGTCAGGTCTCTTTCAGGGATTACTTTTTATAACTTTTTGTTTATGGGACGACTTCTTTACGTCAGTCCCTTCTCCAAGTTATTTTTGTAATCCTCTTTCTTGGACCTTTGTCAGATCTCTTTCAGGGATTACTTTTATAACTTGTCCGTTGTAGGAGACCGACTTCTTTATGTTGATCTCTTCTAAGTTATTTCGTAACCCTCTTTCTTGGACCTTTGTCAGGTCTCTTTCAGGGATTACTTCTATAACTTTATTATTGTAGGAGACCGACTTCGTCATGTCGATCTCTTCTAAGTTATTTCGTAACCCTCTTTCTTGGACCTTTGTCAGGTCTCTTTCAGGGATTACTTCTATAACTTTATTATTGTAGGAGACCGACTTCGTCATGTCGATCTCTTCTAAGTTATTTCATAATCCTCTTTCTTGATCGGAGCTCTCTCTCGGACTCTTGGAAGTAGGTCGAGTTCTTTCCTTTGGATTTGGGAGTTGACCTCTTCATTGTAGAAGATCATTCTTGGGGGATCCTTCTTCGATCTCTACTGGGATCATTGCCTCCATTTCGTAAATCAATCGGAAGGGTGATTCCCCCGTGGTGAAGTGTGGAGTTGTCCGATATGCCCATAGGACTTGTGGGAGCTCTTCAGCCCAAGCTCCCTTTGTGTCCTTTAGTCTCCGTTTTAGCCTAGCTAGTATGACTTTGTTGGCAGATTCTGCTTGTCCATTGGCTTGTGGGTGTTCTTGTAATAATGTTCTTGTACAAGAATTTCTGACTTCTTTGAGCAGTGGCATTAGCTAGGGGCTCTGCCTCAATCCATTTTGTGAAGTAATCCACCCCTACAATGAGGAACTTGAGTTGTCCCGATCCTTGGAGAAATAGTCCGAGGAGGTCGAGTCCCCTTTTTGCGAACGGCCAAGGTGATGTTACACTGATGAGCTCCTCTGGTGGGGCAATGTGGAAGTTGGCATGCTTTTTGATGTAAAGCTTTGACTTTGTATTTGGGTTTTTTCTCTGTTGTTGCCTCCAAAGGGTGCCCTTGGACTTTTGTGTGAGTCCTGGGGTTTCCCTTTTACTACCACGTCTGTCACTTTATGTTTTACTGTTATTGTCCGAGTTGTTTCCTTATTTGCCCGAGTTGTTTGGTAGTAATTCCATAGTCGACCTATGTCTTTGAGATGTCTACTAAGATCCCGGACAGCGTGTCTGATTAGCTGGATTTCATAGTTTAAATGCGTGTTACTGTGGCTAACCCTGAGTACATCCCTTATACCGCCTTCGAGACCGATTTGTTGTGGTCTTGTAATGTAGCTCGGATGAGGCTTCTGTTATTGCCCCTTGGTTGGCTAGTTTTGAAAATGCATCAGCTCGGGCATTCTGCTCTCAAGGTATGTGTCGGACCTCATATCCCCGAATTGTCCGAGCTGTTGGTGCTGGCTGGTTTTGAAAATGCATAAGCTCGGGCATTCTATGTGTCGGACCTCATTTTTCTCCAATTTGTCCGAGTTGTTGGTGCTGGCTGCATTAGCTCGGGCATTCTATGTGTCAGACTTCATTTTCCCCGATTTGTCCGAGCTATTTTCTGTTTCTGTCCATAGTCCCCCGAATTGTCCGAGATGTTCTCTGGTTTTGTCCAAGGTCTCCCGAATTATCCGAGCTGTCCTCTGTAGGATTCTTCCAGCTAAGTTTGTTTTCTGCAGGATGCCCTTTATTGGCTGGTTGGTTGGAACTCTGATAGTGTGAGCTTGAAAGTATGGGTGGAGTCGTCGAGAGGTGAGTATGAGGGTGTAGGCGAACTTTTTCTATCCGTTGATAGGTTAGTTCGGTCCCTTGTAAAGCTTTGCTGATGAAGTAGACGGGTTGTTTCCCACTTTCGTCTTTTCTGACTAGTGCTGAGGCTATTGCCTGACTTCCCACTGCGAGGTATAATGAGTTCTTCACTTTCCCGTGGTCTGGAAAGGATGGGTGGTTGCCCCAAGAATTTTGAAATCTCGGAAGGCTTGTTCGTACTCCGTTGTCCTTTTCAACTCGTCCGACCTCCTTGGTGTGAGGTGGACGTTCAACTCGTCCGACCTCTTTGGTGTGAGGTAGAGCTTAACTCGCCCGACATCTTCAGTGTGAGGTGGACCTTCAACTTGTCCGACCTCTTTGGTGTGAGGTGGACCTTCAATTCGCCCGACATCTTCGGTGTGAGGTGGACCTTCAACTTGTCCGACCTCTTTGGTGTGAGGTGGAGCTTAAACTCGTTCGACCTCTTTGGTATGAGGTGGACCTTCAACTCGTCCGACCTCTTGGTTGTGAGGTGGACCTTCAACTTGTCCGACCTCTTTGGTGTGAGGTGGAGCTTAAACTCGCCCGACATCTTCGGTGTGAGGTGGACCTTCAACTTGTCCGACCTCTTTGGTGTGAGGTGGAGCTTAAACTCGTTCGACCTCTTTGGTATGAGGTGGACCTTCAACTCGTCCGACCTCTTGGTTGTGAGGTGGACCTTCAACTTGTCCGACCTCTTTGGTTGTGAGGTGGACCTTCAACTTGTCCGACCTCTTTGGTGTGAGGTGGACTTGTCCGACCTCTTTGTTGTGAGGTGGACCTTAACTTGCCCGACCTCTTCCGTGTGAGGTGGACCTTCAACTTGCCCAATTCTTTGTTATGAGGTGGGCCTTCAACTCGTCCGACCTCTTTCTCCTTTTTGCTTTTGATTGGGCGAGGTGGTGGGATCTTCTCCGATTGATCTTCTCTTTTCTTGGACTCTTTATCCTTGTCCCGTGGTGGGTTAGGAGAATTCGGTTTTTTAGCTTTCTCCTAGTCGAGAGTTCTCTTCCATGTTGATGTATTTCTGTTCCCGTTCCTGTACCTCGTTCAGAGATGTTGGGTGCTTCTTGGATATTGAGTGGCTGAGAGGTCCTTCTCTTAGGCCATTGATGAGTCCCATGATGGCCGCTTTTGTTGGAAGACTTTGTATGTCAAGGCATGCGTTGTTGAATCTTTCCATGTAGCTGTGAAGGCTTTTCTGATCTCCTTGTTTAATTCCCAGCAAGCTTGAAGTGTGTTTGGCTTTATCCTTCTGGATGGAGAACCTGGCGAGGAATCTTCTTAACAAGGTCGTCAAACTTGTGATGGATCTTGGGGACAAACTGTCGAAGCACCATATTGCTGTCTTCGTTAGAGTAGTCGGGAAGACTTTGCATCGAATGGCGTCCGACGTGTCGGTGAGGTACATTCTTCTGAAATTACTGAGATGATGGCTTGGATCCAATGTGCCGCCGTACGGGATCATGTCGGGAGCCTTGAAGTCCTTTGGGACTTTAGCTTTCATGATATCTTTGGTGAATGGGTCTTGATCTTTGTAGGGGCTGTCTTCGTGACCGGATCGAGTTGTTTTGGCCTTGAAGTCTGCTTCGAGTTTTAGGAGCTTGTCCTTTAACTCGTGGCATCACCTAACTTCCCTTCGTAGGTCTCTCTCAGCTTCTTGTTGATGTTCCACCTTTTTTTCGAGTTGCTTTAAGCGATCTTGGAGTGCCTCCATAGCCTCCTCTTTTGGCGAATTCTCGCCTTTGGTGGGTTGAAGAGTATCTTTTGGTGTAGTATCCGCGTCTTTGTGCGGTGTTCTATCCTCTAGATCTGAATCATGGTCGTTGTCATGGTTGTCCGCCATGGTGATGGGATGACTTCCAGGTTCCCCGGCAACGGC
Organism: Arachis stenosperma; assembly: GCF_014773155.1. Lineage (NCBI taxonomy): Eukaryota > Viridiplantae > Streptophyta > Magnoliopsida > Fabales > Fabaceae > Arachis > Arachis stenosperma. Next base: position 40,679,238 of record NC_080381.1, on the reverse strand, counting down.
GCCAATGTTCCGAGGGTTACCTGAAACTGTAGGTCGATCTCGGACGAGATCTTCTGTGCTGGTCAGAGCCATTGTGTCCGACTTGATGATAGTGGCTGGAGCCGCCGTGTCCGACTTGTTGGACTTGGTGATGGTGCTGATCCTTCGTCCCCGGAGGGTGGAGGGTACCTGCAAGGGACTCCGATGCTTAAGTTAGCAAGGGTATTAAACAGGTATTGAGTAGAATCAGAGTATGAGTTATACCTGGGTGCTTCAGTGTATTTATAATGGTGAGGAGTGACCTTTCTAGAGATAAGATAGTTTATCTTATCTTATCTTATCTTTATCTTTGAGTGAGGTCATCTTTATCTTTAGGGAAACCGCCTTTATCTTTCTGGGCTTTGGCTGCCTTTAGATTGGGTTGTGTTCCTTCGTTTTGGGCCTGCTTTGGGCTCCTTTGGTGATTTGGCCGAGCTCTTTGAGAAGAGGTCGGGCATTTGGCCAGCTCTTTGAGAAGAGGTCAGGCATTTGGCCAGCTCTTTGAGAAGAGGTCGGGCATTTGGCCAGCTCTTTGAGAAGGGGTCGGGCATTTGGCCAGCTCTTTGAGAAGAGGTCGGGCATTTGGCCAGCTCTTTGAGAAGAGGTCGGATAGCCTGACCTGAAGAGGTCGGTTGGCTTGTTGTTAAACATCCCAGGTCGGACATCTTGACCCAGGGTATGAACACATAGTAAGATAATTCTTTGGATCCGGGTTCATACTTTGATCATGGTTCTTTGTGATCCATGCATTGGCATAGAACTCTTGAACCATCAAGATTCCAACTTGTTGAATGGGGTTGGTAAGTACTTCCCAACCTCTTCTTCGGATCTCATGGCGGATCTCCGGATATTCACCCTTTTTGAGTGAAAAGGGGACCTCGGGGATCACCTTCTTCAAGGCCACAACTTCATAGAAGTGGTCTTGATGCACCCTTGAGATGAATCTATCCATCTCCCATGACTCGGATGTGGAAGCTTTTGCCTTCCCTTTCCTCTTTCTAGAGGTTTCTCCGGCCTTGGATGCCATAATGGTTATGGAAAAAACGAAAAAGCAACGCTTTTACCACACCAAACTTAAAATGGTTGCTCGTCCTCGAGCAAAAGAAGAAAGAAGAGAGTAGAAGAAGAAGAAATGAGGAAGAGGGAGATGGTGGGGTTGGTGAGGGTCCTGTGGGGTCCACAGATCCTGTGGTGTCAAGGAAAAGTCATCCCTGCACCAAATGTTGCTCAAAATCACGTTTTGAGCTATTTCTGGCGTTAAACGCCGGGCTGGTGCCCATTCCTGGCGTTTAACGCCAGGTTCTAGCCCTTTTCTGGCGTTTAACGCCAGTCTGGTGCCCCTTTCTGGCGTTAAACGCCCAGAATGGTGCCAGACTGGGCGTTAAACGCCCAACTGCTAGGCTTACTGGCGTTTGAACGCCAGCAGCATCTTCCTCCAGGGTGTGCTGTTTTTCTTCCTGTTTTTCATTTTGTTTTTGCTTTTTCAATTAATTTTGTGACTTCTTATGATCATCAACCTACAAAAAACATAAAATAACAAAAGGGAATAGTTAATTATAAAACATTGGGTTGCCTCCCAACAAGCGCTTCTTTAATGTCAGTAGCTTGACAGAGGGCTCTCAATGAGCCTCACAGATACTCAGAGCAATGTTGGAACCTCCCAACACCAAACTTAGAGTTTGAATGTGGGGGTTCAACACCAAACTTAGAGTTTGGTTGTGGCCTCCCAACACCAAACTTAGAGTTTGACTGTGGGGGCTCTGTTTGTCTCTGATTTGAGAGAAGCTCTTCATGCTTCCTCTCCATGGTGACAGAGGGATATCCTTGAGCCTTAAACACAAAGGATTCTTCATTCACTTGAATGATCATTTCACCTCCATCAACATCAATCACAGCTTTTGCTGTGGCTAGGAAAGGTCTGCCAAGGATGATGGTTTCATCCATGCATTTCCCAGTTTCTAGGACTATGAAGTCAGTAGGGATGTAATGGTCCTCAATCTTAACCAAAACATTCTCTACAAGTCCATAAGCTTGTTTTCTTGAGTTGTCTGCCATCTCTAGTGAGATTTTTGCAGCTTGTACCTCAAAGATCCCTAGCTTCTCCATTACAGAAAGAGGCATGAGGTTCACACTTGACCCTAAGTCACACAGGGCCTTCTTGAAGGTCATGGTGCCTATGGCACAAGGTATAGAAAACTTCCCAGGGTCTTGTCTCTTTTGAGGCAATTTCTGCCTAGACAAGTCATCCAGTTCTTTGGTGAGCAAAGGAGGTTCATCCTCCCAAGTCTCATTTCCGAATAACTTGTCATTTAGCTTCATGATTGCTCCAAGGTATTTAGCAACTTGCTCTTCAGTGACATACTCATCCTCTTCAGAGGAAGAATACTCATCAGAGCTCATGAAAGGCAGAAGTAAGTCTAATGGAATCTCTATGGTCTCATTTTGAGCCTCAGATTCCCATGGTTCCTCATTGGAGAACTCAGTGGAGGTTAGTGCACGCCCATTGAGGCCTTCCTCAGTGGCGTCCACTTCCTCTCTTTCCTCTCCAAATTCGGCCATGTTTATGGCTTTGCACTCTCCTTTTGGATTTTCTTCTGTATTGCTTGGGAGAGTACTTGGAGGGAGTTCAGTAACTTTCTTGCTCAGCTGTCCCACTTGTGCCTCCAAATTTCTAATGGAGGACCTTGTTTCATTCATGAAACTTTGAGTGGTTTTGATTAAATCAGAGACCATGGTTGCTAAGTCAGAGGGGTTCTGCTTAGAATTCTCTGTCTGTTGCGGAGAAGATGATGGAAAGGGTTTGCTATTGTTAAACCTGTTTCTTCCACCATTATTATTGAAACCTTGTTGAGGTCTCTCTTGATTCTTCCATGAGAGATTTGGGTGATTTCTCCATGAAGAATTATAGGTGTTTCCATAGGGTTCTCCTAGGTAATTCACCTCTTCCATTGAAGGGTTCTCAGGATCATAAGCTTCTTCCTCAGATGAAGCATCCTTAGTACTGTTTGGTGCATTTTGCATTCCAGACAGACTTTGAGAAATCAAATTGACTTGTTGAGTCAATATTTTATTCTGAGCCAAAATGGCGTTCAGAGTGTCAATCTCAAGAACTCCTTTCTTCTGACTAGTCCCATTGTTCACAAGATTCCTTTCAGAAGTGTACATGAATTGGTTATTTGCAACCATTTCAATTAGCTCTTGAGCCTCTGTAGGCGTCTTCTTCAGATGAAGAGATCCTCCAGCAGAGCTATCCAAGGACATCTTAGATAGTTCAGAGAGACCATCATAGAAAATACCTATGATACTCCATTCAGAAAGCATGTCAGAAGGACATTTTCTGATCAATTGTTTGTATCTTTCCCAAGCTTCATAGAGGGATTCTCCATCCTTCTGTCTGAAGGTTTGGACTTCCACTCTAAGCTTACTCCATCTTTGTGGTGGAAAGAACTTTGCCAAGAAGGCATTGACTAGCTTTTCCCAAGAGTCCAGGCTTTCTTTAGGTTGAGAGTCCAACCATATTCTAGCTCTGTCTCTTACAGCAAAAGGGAATAGCATTAGTCTATAGACCTCAGGGTCTACCCCATTAGTCTTGACTGTGTCACAGATTTGCAAGAATTCAGCTAAGAACTGATGAGGATCTTCCATTGGAAGTCCATGGAACTTGCAATTCTGTTGCATTAGAGAAACTAATTGAGGTTTAAGCTCAAAGTTGTTTGCTCCAATGGCAGGGATAGAGATGCTTCTCCCATAGAAGTCGGGAGTAGGTGCAGTAAAGTCACCCAGCACCTTCCTTGCATTGTTGGCATTGTTGTTGTTTTCGGCTGCCATGTCTTCTTCTTCTTTGAAGAATTCGGTCAGGTCCTCTAAAGAGAGTTGTGCTTTGGCTTCTCTTAGCTTTCTCTTCAAGGTCCTTTCGGGTTCAGGGTCAGCTTCAACAAGAATGCCTTTGTCTTTGTTCCTGCTCATATGAAAGAGAAGAGAACAAGAAACCGTGGAATCCTCTATGTCACAGTATAGAGATTCCTTGAGGTGTCAGAGGAAAAAGAAAAATAGAAAGAAGAAGGAGAAGAAGAATTCGAACTTTAATTAGATAAGTTTCGAATTGTGCATTGAGAAGGAGTGGTACTCCATAAATAGAAGGATGTGAGAAGGAGGGGAGTAATTTTCGAAAATTAATTAGAAGATTTTGAAAACATTTTTGAAAAACACTCAATTGATTTTCGAAAATAAGAGTGGAAAAGAAATCAAGTGATTTTTGAAAAAGATTTGAAATTAGAAGTTAAAAAGATTTGATTAAAAACTATTTTGAAAAAGATGTGGTTAAGAAGATATGATTGGTTTTAAAAACATGTGATTGAGAAGATATGATTTGAAAACAATTTTAAAAAGATATGTTTTGAAAACAATTTTAAAAGATTTGATTTTGAAAATTAGTAACTTGCCTAACAAGAAAAGATATGATTCAAACATTAAACCTTTCTCAACAGAAAAGGCAACAAATTTGAGATGTTCAATCAAATCATTAATTGTTAGTAAGTATCTTTGAAAAAGGAAAGAAATTAATTTTGAAAGCATTTGATTGAAAAGATATGATTTGAAAAAGATTTGATTTTGAAAAACTTTGAAAACTTGAAAAAAAAAATTGATTTGAAAACAAAATCTTCCTCCTAGCACCATCCTGGCGTTAAACGCCCAGAATGGTATACATTCTGGCGTTTAACGCCCAAAATGCTACCTCTTTGGGCGTTAAACGCCCAACCAGGTACCCTGGCTGGCGTTTAAACGCCAGTCTGTCCTTCTTTACTGGGCGTTTTGAACGCCCAGCTTTTTCTGTATAATTCCTCTGCAGTATGTTCTGAATCTTCAATTCTTTGTATTATTGACTTGAAAAGACACAAATTAAAAATATTTTTGGGTTTTTAATACTCAAAATGCAACAAGAATCAAATAGCAATGCATGCAAGACACCAAACTTAGCAGTTTGTATACTACTGACACTATATGAAACACAAAGATACTCAAGTCAATAGAATTCAAAGATCAAAACAAAGAAATACATGCATGGATTCGAAAAATATAACAAAAACATGCATTTGACACCAAACTTAAGATGAGACTCTAGACTCAAACAAGAAATATTTTTGGATTTTATGATTTTATAATTTTTTGTGTTTTTTCGAAAATTAAGTGGAAAAAGATATCAAAATTCTTAATGAGAATTCCAGGAATCAGTGCAATGCTAGTCTAAGACTCCGGTCCAGGAATTAGACATGGCTTCACAGCCAGCCAAGCTTTCAAAGAAAGCTTCGGTCCAAAACACTAGACATGGCCAAAGGCCAGCCAAGCCTTAGCAGATCACTGCTCCAAAAGCAAGATTGATAAAGATCAACAAGCTCTTGTGATGATAAGTTGAAGCCTCGGTCCAATGAAATTAGACATGGCTTCTCAGCCAGCCAGATTTCAACAAATCATCATGAAACTCTAGAATTCATCTTCAAGAATTTCGAAAAAAAAATACCTAATCTAAGCAACAAGATGAACCTTCAGTTGTCCATACACGAACAATCCCCGGCAACGGCGCCAAAAACTTGGTGCACGAAATTGTGATCAATACTTTTCTAAACATAAACAATCCCTAGTAATGGCTCCAAAGACTTGGTGCTCAATACCATGGCATAAACACAACTTTGCACAACTAACCAGCAAGTGCACTGGGTCGTCCAAGTAATAAACCTTACGCGAGTAAGGGTCGATCCCACGGAGATTGGTGGTATGAAGCAAGCTATGGTCATCTTGTAAATCTCAGTCAGGTAGACTCAAATGGGTATAGTGATAAACGAATAAAGCATAAAGATAAAGATAGAGATACTTATGTATATCATTGGTGTAAGAGCTTCAGACAAGCGTATGAAGATGCCTTCCCTTCCGTCTCTTTGCTTTCCTACTGCCTTCATCCAATCCTTCTTACTCCTTTCCATGGCAAGCTCGTGTAGGGTTTCACTGTTGTCAGCAGCTACCTCCCATCCTCTCAGTGAAAATACGTCCCTGATGCTCTGTCACAGCATAGGCTAATCATCTGTCGGTTCTCGTTCAGGCCAGAATAGAATCCATTGATTCTTTTGCGTCTGTCACTAACGCCCTAGCCTGCTAGGAGTTTGAAGCACGTCACAGTCATTCAATCATTGAATCCTACTCAGAATACCACAGACAAGGTTAGACCTTCCGGATTCTCTTGAATGCCGCCATCAGTTCTTGCCTATACCACGAAGACTCTGATCTCACGGAATGGCTGGCTCGTTTGTCAGGCGAGCACTCGGTTGTCAGGCGATCAACCATGCATCGTGTATCAGTAATCCAAGAGATATTCACTAAGCCTCGCATGCTTGTAGAACAAGAATGGTTGTCAGTCACCTTGTTCATAGGTGAGAATGATGATGAGTGTCACGGATCATCACATTCATCAAGTTGAAGAACAAGTGATATCTTGGACAAAGAACAAGTGGAATTGAATAGAAGAACAATAGTAATTGCATTAATACTCGAGGTACAGCAGAGCTCCACACCTTAATCTATGGTGTGTAGAAACTCCACCATTGAAAATACATAAGAACAAGGTCTAGGCATGGCCGAATGGCCAGCCTCCCAATGATCTAAGATAGCATAAAACGAAGATAGCTACCAAAGCCTGCTAATACAATAGTAAAAGGTCCTACTTATAGAAAACTAGTAGCCTAGGGTGTACAGAGATGAGTAAATGACATAAAAATCCACTTCCGGGCCCACTTGGTGTGTGCTTGGGCTGAGCAATGAAGCAATTTCGTGTAGAGACTCTTCTTGGAGTTAAACGCCAGCTTTAGTGCCAGTTTGGGCGTTTAACTCCCAATTAGGTGCCAGTTCCGGCGTTTAACGCTGGAATTTCTGTAGGTGACTTTGAACGCCGGTTTGGGCCATCAAATCTTGGGCAAAGTATGGACTATCATATATTGCTGGAAAGCCCAGGATGTCTACTTTCCAACGCCGTTGAGAGCGCGCCAATTAGGCTTCTGTAGCTCCAGAAAATCCACTTCGAGTGCAGGGAGGTCAGAATCCAACAGCAGCTGCAGTCCTTTTCAGTCTCTGAATTAGATTTTTGCTCAGGTCCCTCAATTTCAGCCAGAAAATACCTGAAATCACAGAAAAACACACAAACTCATAGTAAAGTCCAGAAAAGTGAATTTTAACTAAAAACTAATAAAAATATACTAAGAACTCAACTAAAACTACCAAAAACATACTAAAAACAATGCCAAAAAGTGTATAAATTATCCTCAAGCAACTGAAGATCAAATAAGATAAAAAGAAGAGAATATGCAATGAACTCCAAAAACATCTATGAAGATCAGTATTAATTAGATGAGCGGGGCTTTTAGCTTTTTGCCTCTGAACAGTTTTGGCATCTCACTCTATCCTTTGAAATTCAGAATGGTTGGCTTCTTTAGGAACTCAGAATCCAGATAGTGTTAATGATTCTCCTAGTTAAGTATGATGATTCTTGAACACAGCTACTTATTGAGTCTTGGCCGTGGCCCAAAGCACTCTGTCTTCCAGTATTACCACCGGATACATACATGCCACAGACACATAATTGGGTGAACCTTTTTAGATTGTGACTCAGCTTTGCTAAAGTCCCTAATTAGAGGTGTCCAGGGTTCTTAAGCACACTCTTATTGCCTTGGATCACAACTTTATTTCTTTCTTTTTCTTTCTCTTTTTTTTTCGGTTTTTCTTTTTTTTTCGTTTGCTTCTTTCTTTTTTTTTTTGTATTCACTGCTTCTTCTTGCTTCAAGAATCATTTTTTTGATTTTTCAGATCCTCAGTAACATGTCTCCTTTTTCATCATTCTTTCAAGAGCCAACATTCATGAACCACAAATTCAAAAGATATATGCACTGTTCAAGCATACATTCAGAGAACAAAAGTGTTGCCACCACATCAAAATAATTAAACTGCTATAAAATTCAAAATTCATGCAATTCTTTCCTTTTCAATTAAGCACTTTTTTATTCATAACTTTTAGGGGTTTGTACTTGTGACAAACAAATTTTTGTATGAGAGGATTATTGTTGGTTTAGAGACTATACTTCGATGAGATTTCATTTGTAAAATTCTAAACCGTCAAAAATCCAATCGTCAGCAGACTCAAATGGTTATGAATGATATATGAATAAAACATAAAGATAAAGATAGAGATACTTATGTAATTCATTGGTGGGAATTTCAGATAAACGCATGAAGATGCTGTGTCCCTTCCGTCTCTCTACTTTCCTACTGTCTTCATCCAATCCTTCTTACTCCTTTCCATGGCAAGCTTATGCAAGGGTTTCACCGTTGTCAGTGGCTACCTCCCATCCTCTCAGTGGAAATGTTCAACGCACCCTGTCACGGCACGGCTATCCATCTGTCGGTTCTCGATCAGGCCGGAATAGAATCCATTGATTCTTTTGCGTCTGTCACTAACGCCCCGCCCTCAGGAGTTTGAAGCACGTCACAGTCATTCAATCATTGAATCCTACTCAGAATACCACAGACAAGGTTAGACCTTCCGGATTCTCTTGAATGCCGCCATCAGTTCTTGCCTATACCATGAAGACTCTGATCTCACGGAATGGCTGGCTCGGTTGTCAGGCGAGCACTCGGTTGTCAGGCGATCAACCATGCATCGTGTATCAGGAATCCAAGAGATATTCACCCAATCTAAGGTAGAACGGAGGTGGTTGTCAGGCACACATTCATAGGTGAGAATGATGATGAGTGTCACGGATCATCACATTCATCAAGTTGAGAAAAAGTTGTGATCCAAGGCAAAAAGAGTGTGCTTAAGAACCTTGGACACCTCTAATTGGGGACTTTAGCAAAGCTGAGTCACAATCTGAAAAGGTTCACCCAATTATGTGTCTGTGGCATGAATGTATCCGGTGGTAATACTGGAAGACAGAGTGCTTTGGGCCACGGCCAAGACTCAATAAGTAGCTGTGTTCAAGAATCATCATACTTAACTAGGAGAATCAATGACATTATCTGGATTTTGAGTTCCTAAAGAAGCCAATCATTCTGAATTTCAAAGGATAAAGTGAGATGCCAAAACTGTTCAGAGGCAAAAAGCTAAAAACCCCGCTCATCTAATTAATACTGATCTTCATAGATGTTTTTGGAATTCATTGCATATTCTCTTCTTTTTATCTTATTTGATTTTCAGTTGCTTGAGGACAAGCAACAATTTAAGTTTGGTGTTGTGATGAGCGGATAATTTGTACGCTTTTTGGCATTGTTTTTAGTATGTTTTTAGTAGATTTGGTTTAGTTTTTAGTATATTTTTATTAGTTTTTAGTTAAAATTCACTTTTCTGGACTTTACTATGAGTTTGTGTGTTTTTCTGTGATTTCAGGTAATTTCTGGCTGAAATTGAGGGACCTGAGCAAAAATCTGATTCAGAGACTGAAAAGGACTGTAGATGCTATTGGATTCTGACCTCCCTGCACTCGAAGTCGATTTTCTGGATCTACAGAAGCCCAATTGGCGCGCTCTCAACGGCTTTGGAAATTAGACATCCTGGGCTTTCCATCAATATATGATAGTCCATACTTTGCCCAAGATTTGATGGCCCAAACCGGCGTTCAAAGTCACCTTCAGAAATTCCAGCGTTAAACACCGGAACTGGCACCAAAGTGGGAGTTAAACGCCCAAACTGGCACAAAAGCTGGCGTTTAACTCCAGGAAGAGTCTCTACACGAAAATGCTTCATTGCTCAGCCCAAGCACACACCAAGTGGGCCCGGAAGTGGATTTTTATGTCATTTACTCATCTTTGTAAACCTTAGGCTACTAGTTTTCTATAAATAGGACCTTTTACTATTGTATTTTCATCTTTTGATCATGTTTTTATGATTGAACCCTCTTTGGGAGGCTGGCCATTCGGCCATGCCTAGACCTTGTTCTTATGTATTTTCAACGGTGGAGTTTCTACACACCATAGATTAAGGTGTGGAGCTCTGCTGTACCTCGAAGTATTAATGCAATTACTATTGTTCTTCTATTCAATTCCGCTTGTTCTTGTTCTAAGATATCACTTGTTCTTCAACTTGATGAATGTGATGATCCGTGACACTCATCATCATTCTCACCTATGAACGTGTGCCTGACAACCACCTCCGTTCTACCTTAGATTGGGTGAATATCTCTTGGATTCCTGATACACGATGCATGGTTGATCGCCTGACAACCGAGTGCTCGCCTGACAACCAAGCCAGCCATTCCATGAGATCAGAGTCTTCGTGGTATAGGCAAGAACTGATGGCGGCATTCAAGAGAATCCGGAAGGTCTAACCTTGTCTGTGGTATTCTGAGTAGGATTCAATGATTGAATGACTGTGACGTGCTTCAAACTCCTGAGGGCGGGGCGTTAGTGACAGACGCAAAAGAATCAATGGATTCTATTCCGGCCTGATCGAGAACCGACAGATGGATAGCCGTGCCGTGACAGGGTGCGTTGAAAATTTCCACTGAGAGAATGGGAGGTAGCCACTGACAACGGTGAAACCCTTGCATAAGCTTGCCATGGAAAGGAGTAAAGAAGGATTGGATGAAGACTGTAGGAAAGCAGAGAGACAGAAGGGACACAGCATCTTCATGCGCTTATCTGAAATTCCCACCAATGAATTACATAAGTATCTCTATCTTTATCTTTATGTTTTATTCATATATCATTCATAACCATTTGAGTCTGCCTAACTAAGATTTACAAGGTGACCATAGCTTGCTTCATACCAACAATCTCCGTGGGATCGACCCTTACTCGCGTAAGGTTTATTACTTGGACGACCCAGTGCACTTGCTGGTTAGTTGTGCGGAGTTGTGATGAAGAGTTGAGATTGCAATGAGCGTACCATGTTGATGGCGCCATTGATGATCACAATTTCGTGCACCACAAACGTTGGCGCCATGAGCATGCAAAGGGGGAGCCAACGTTTGAGCAAAAGTTTGACCCCAAACTTTAGCCCAAACGTTGGTAGCAGCAAATGAGGGCATCTGATATAAAAAGTTTGAGTAAAAGTTTGCCTCAAACTTTTACTCAAACTTTTACTCAAGCTTTCATGATTCCAAACCCGGTTCACATTGGTTCTTTCTCCAACTCCAAGAGCAATCAACCAAGGCCTTTTTCAACCCAATTCCATCAAGAGCAAAGGCCCAATTCAAGGCTTGAAGACCATTTGAAGAAAGTGTATAAATAGCATAGGATTTAAGTTTTAAGGGAGCTTTCCCTTTTAGTTTTCATTTAGAGTTTTTGGAGAGCTTTTGGGTTTGGAGTGATTTTGAGTTTCTAAGTCTCGGGGAAGGAGAATTGAATTCCCTTCCTCTTAGTTTTCTTACTTTCAATTTCAATTACTTTTGCTTGGATCTTGGGTTGGAGAATTGAAGGAATTCTGTTTCAATCTCATCCTTAGATCTCTCTGTTTATTTACTGCTTAATTGAATTTCAGTTTCGGCTAATTGCTTCTTCTTCTACTTTCTCTGCACTTTACAATTCCTTATTTCCTTTGCAATTGTTTTTGTTGGATCTAGGAAGGCATTGAGATCTAGACTTGGTTATCTAGTCTCTTGGGTCCTGAGATCTGAATTCCAATTTTACATTCTCTGTTTAACGCTTTTAAATCTCATTTACATTCCTGCTTCAAGATCCGATTCAATCCAAGTCATCTTCTATTTCTCTGTTTGTTGCAATTTACTTTTCCTTGTTTAATTTCTGCAAATCCAATTCCCAATTCCCTTTACAATTCAAGCTATTTACATTTCTTGCAATTTAAGATTCTGCAATTTACATTTCTTGCGTTCTAAGTTTCTGCCATTTAATTTCTTGCACTTTAAGATTCAGCACTTTAAATTTCAGTTCTCTTAAATTTCATGCAATTTACCCATTCCCTTTACTTTCTATGCAATTTAAATTCTGCAAATCACAAATCACTCAACCAAATCTTGATTCTCTTGACTAAATCAACCACTAAACTAAAATTGCTCAATCCTTCAATCCCTGTGGGATCGACCTCACTCCCGTGAGTTATTATTACTTGATGCGACCCGGTGCACTTGCCGGTGAGTTTTGTGTCGGATCGTTTTCCACACATCAAGTTTTTGGTGCCGTTACTAGGGATTGATTAGATTGACAATGATTAAGTGAATTGGAGATCAAGATCAAGCACTGTTTCTTTAATTTTTGATTAACCCACTAACTGTTTGAATTTTTGCTTAAGCTAACTAAAACTTCATTCTAGCAGTAGATTGAAGTATCACTAGTTTGTGCGTTTCTTATGTTATGCTTGTATGTCAAGTACAAGGAGAACCACACCCACTTTTCATGAACAAGACGAAAGAACTCTTAGGAGGTTAAGAAGAGCTGAAAGAGGGAAAAATATTGTTGGAGAAGAGGAATCCGAAGAAGAATTCCAAGATATGGAGGAACATTCAACCAATCCACCTGGTGGAGCAGACAACAACAATAACAACCCACCCCAGAGGAGAGTTTTGGCCTCCTATACCTTTGCAAATCCTAGACATTGTGGAAGCAGCATCTTAGCTCCAAATGTCAATGCAAACAATTTTGAACTAAAGCCACAACTCATCACTTTGGTTCAAAACAATTGCTCTTTTGGTGGAGGACCACTTGAAGACCCGAACCAACACCTATCAACTTTCTTGAGGATTTGTAACACTGTCAAAACTAATGGTGTGCCTCCTGACAGCTACAAGCTATTGCTATTCCCATTTTCTCTCAGGGACAAGGCCACTCAATGGTTGGAATCTTTTCCAAGAGACAGCATCAACAATTGGGATGATTTGGTAACCAAGTTCCTTGCCAAATTTTACCCACCTCAAAGGATCATAAGATTGAAGACAGAGGTACAAACATTTACACAAATGGAGGCTGAACCCATCCATGAGGCATGGGAGAGATACAAGGCTCTAATCAGGAAATGTCCTCCTGAAATGTTTACTGAGTGGGATAAGCTGCAGAATTTCTACGAGGGCTTAACATTGAAATCCCAGGAAGCTTTGGATCATTCGGCTGGAGGTTCTCTGCAACTCATGAAAACTGCAGAGGAGGCTCAAAATCTCATTGATATGGTGGCTAACAACCAATATTTCTTTGCTCATCAAAGAAACCGCCAACCATCACAAAGGAGAGGAGTAATGGAGCTAGAAGGAGTGGATTCAATCTTGGCTCAAAACAAAATGATGCAGCAGCAAATTCAACAACAATTTGAGCAAATGACCAAGAGGATTGATAGCCTCCAAGTTACAGCAGTTAACACTAGCCAACCATCAACCACATGGGGACAGAATGAAGAAATGCAAGAGGAGCAACAACAAGAACAAGTCCAGTACATGCATTCTAATCCAAATGAAGTCTATGGTGATACTTACAACCCCTCATGGAAGAATCACCCCAACCTCAGATGGGGAGATAGTCACAACCAAAACCAACAAACATGGCAGAGGAACTCAAACCAAAATAATTCAAGAAATAATCAAAACTACAACCAGCATCAAACTAACCAAAACACTTACAGAAAACCTCAAAACAACTACCCCAACCTCAACCAGTACCAATCCACTAACCAACCCATCAACCAAAATGCCCATCATCCACCACTCACATCTCACAACCCACCACAAGCACCACCTGAATCCCAAAGACTCACTAACCTAGAGACTTTGATAGACAAAATGATGAAATACCAGGAAATGACAACCAAAAACCATGAGGCTTCCATGAAAAGCCTAAAGAGGCAGATAGGGCAAATCTCCAAGCAAATTTCTACTGAGAGACATTCAAGCTCACTGTCCAGTGACACAATCCCAAATCCTAAGGAGGAATGCAAGGCAATACAATTAAGGAGTGGGAGAACATTGATGAGCAACAATGACACTACAGAGAAGCAAACAAAGGTAGATAAAGCCAAGGATCAAGAAGTGATGCCAAGCAAGAGCACTGAGAAACTCAAAGAGAAGGACAACCAACCACACAGTTTAAAAGAATTGACTCAGGGGCACCAGCAAGTAGAAAAGAGCATCACACCTCCACTGCCATATCCACAGAGGTTCAACAAAGAGGCTAAGGACCAACATTTTCATAAGTTCCTTGAGACTTTCAAGAAACTAGAGATTAATATTCCATTGGCTGAAGCACTTGAACAAATGCCTCTGTATGCCAAGTTTTTGAAGGAGCTTATCAATAAGAAAAGAAGTTGGCTTGAGAAGGAAACCGTGTTACTCACCGAGGAATGCAGTGCTGTGATTCAAAGGGGCATTCCACCAAAACTCAAGGATCCAGGAAGTTATGTAGTTTCATGCACCATTGGCAGAATAGTTCTCAATAACGCTCTCTGTGACCTTGGTGCCAGCATCAACTTAATGTCTCTCTCAATGATGAAAAATCTTGCCATAGAAGAGCTTAAACCCACCAGGATGTCATTAGTCATGGCTGACAGATCAATCAAAACACCCAGTGGAATTGTGGAGAATCTGTTGGTAAAGGTTGGGGAGTTTATTTTCCCAGCAGATTTTGTGATTTTGGATACTGAAGAGGAAGGAAATAATTCAATCATTTTGGGAAGGCCATTTCTAGCCACAGCAAGGGCCATCATCGATGTAGAAAAAGGAGAGATAATCTTCAGGGTCCACAATGAACAAATGGTCATAAATGTTTTCAAGTCAATGCAACACATTCCTGAGCAAGAGGACTACGTGAGAGTGGATATGATAGAGAGTTTGGTGGAAGAAATGCTAGAAAGTCCTCAAACGCAAGAAGGAAATCAAGGGGCAACAGAGGAACAAGTAGCTGAGACTTCTATTGAGCAAGAAGACAAACAAGACAAGAAGGAAGAAGCACGAAAACAAGAACTGAAACCATTACCCACCCATCTCAAATATGCATTCCTTGGTACATCGGAAAGCTTCCCGGTGATCATTAATTCATCCCTGACAAAGAAGGAAGAAGGAGAACTTCTTGATGTACTCAAAGCTCACAAAGATGCTTTAGGATGGACCATTGATGATCTGAAAGGCATCAGCCCTGCAGTGTGCATGCATAAGATCCTCTTGGAAGATAATTCCAAACCAGTGGTTCAACCTCAAAGAAGACTAAATCCCACAATGAAGGAAGTTGTCCAGAAGGAAGTAATGAAGTTGTGGAATGCAAGGATAATCTTCCCAATATCTGACAGCCCATGGGTGAGCCCGGTTCATGTTGTACCAAAGAAGGGAGGAATGACGGTCATCACTAATGAGAAGAATGAGTTGATCCCTACTAGAACAGTGACTGGGTGGAGGATGTGCATAGACTATAGAAGATTGAATGATGCCACCAGGAAGGACCATTTCCCTCTCCCATTCATTGATCAGATGTTGGAAAGGTTGGCCGGCCATGCCTATTATTGCTTTTTGGACGGATATTCTGGGTATAATCAAATCGTGGTGGATCCCAAGGACCAAGAAAAGACTGCCTTTACATGTCCATTTGGAGTCTTTGCATACCGGAGGATGCCCTTTGGGCTTTGCAACGCCCCTGCCACATTTCAAAGGTGTATGCTCTCCATTTTCTCTGATATGGTCGAAAAGTTTCTAGAGGTCTTCATGGATGACTTCTCTGTTTTTGGTGATAATTTCAATGCTTGCCTAAACCATTTAACCCTTGTCCTGAAACGGTGCCAAGAAACGAATTTGGTTTTGAACTGGGAGAAATGCCATTTCATGGTACCCGAAGGGATTGTTCTTGGCCATAAAGTTTCAAAAAAAGGGATAGAGGTTGATAAGGCAAAGGTTGAGATCATAGAAAAACTTCCTCTACCAATTAATGTGAAATCTGTTAGAAGTTTCTTGGGGCATGCCGGATTTTATAGAAGGTTTATCAAGGATTTTTCAAAAATAGCCAAACCTTTGAGTAATCTGTTAATGCTTGATAATCCTTTTGTTTTTGATGAAAACTGCCAGCATGCCTTTGAAACTTTAAAAAATAGACTCACAACAGCACCAATCATCACACCTCCAGATTGGGAACTACCCTTTGAACTCATGTGTAATGCAAGTGACCTTGCAATTGGTGCTGTACTTGGGCAAAAGAAGGGAAGCTTGCATCATGTCATATATTATGCAAGTAAAGTGTTGAATGAGGCCCAAAAAAATTACACCACAACAGAGAAGGAGTTGCTAGCAGTAGTTTATGCATTTGATAGGTTTAGATCATACTTGATAGGATCCAAAGTTGTGGTTTATACTGACCATGCTGCACTTAAGTATTTGATGTCAAAGCAGGATGCTAAACCAAGACTTATCAGGTGGATATTGCTCCTACAAGAGTTTGACATTGAGGTAAGAGACAGGAAGGGCACTGAAAACCGGGTTGCTGACCATTTATCAAGGCTACCACATGAGACAATTCAAAAAGCCTCTCAGCCCGTGAATGAAAGCTTCCCAGATGAGCACTTGTTACAAATCCAGCAGGCATCTTGGTTTGCTGACATAGCAAACTACAAAGTGGGAAGGAAGATACCTCAAGAGTTCTCTAAGCAACAAGTAAAGAAGTTAATCAATGAAGCAAGGAAATTCTTATAGGGGCGCGCACGCGCATAGTACGCGCACGCGCCGTTGCTGCCACCTAGTCCACTTAAAGCAAAACGTGGCCAGCGATTTTAGAAGCCTTGTGGGCCCAATCCAACTCATTTCTGATGCTATTTAAGCCAAGGATTGAAGAGGAATCAACTAAACTTTTAACCAATTAGTTTTAGTTTAGTTCTAGAAGTTAGTTTCTAGAGAGAGAAGCTCTCACTTCTCTCTAGAATTAGGATTAGGATTAGGATTAGTTCTTAGATCTAGGTTTTAATCTTTGCTTTCTTCTACTTCTACATTTCAATTCTTTGTTGTTAGATTCATCTTCTTCTACTCTTTTGTTGTAATTGCCTTTATGTTGTTCTTACATTTTGTTGTAGATCTACTTTTGTTTCTCCCATTTTCTTTCAATTCAATAAGAGGTAATTCATAATAATTGTTCTTCTTTGCTTTTCTATTGTTGATCTCTTGCCTTTGTAGTTAGATCTCTCTTTAATTCTTGCAATTTATGTTGTTTACTTTTATTGCCTTTTATGTGTTTGATGAAATGTCTCTTATAGCTATTAGTTAGATTTTGTTCCTCTTGGCCTAGGTAGAGTAATTAGTGACTCTTGAGTTATCTAATACTTTTGTTGGTTGATAATTAGAAGTTGCTAATTGATTTGAATGCCTCTAAAGCTAGTCTTTCCTTTAGGAGTTGATTAGGACTTGAGGAATCAAATTGATTCATCCACTTGACTTTCCTCCATGGTTAGAGGTTAACTAAGTGGGAGCAACACACAATTCTCATCATAATTGAGAAGGATAACTAGGATAGGACTTCTAGTTCTCATATCTTGCCAAGAGTTTTATTAGTTGTTAGTTTATTTTCTTTGCCATTTATATTTCTTGTCTAAAATCTCAAAAACCCCAAAACAACTCACAACCAATAACAAGACACTTTATTGTAAATCCTAGGGAGAACGACCCGAGGTTTGAATACTTCGGTTATTAATTTTAGGGGTTTGTTACTTGTGACAAACAATCTTTTGTATGAAAGGATTATTGTTGGTTTAGAAACTATACTTGCAACGAGAATTCATTTGTGAAATTCTAAACCGTCAAAAATCCAATCATCACCCTTCTTGTTCAAAAGATGTTCTGATGGAGTAATTAGAAGGTGTGTTCCCGAGAGTGAAATGAGGGACATCTTGTGGCATTGTCATGGTTCAGCCTATGGTGGACACTTCGGCTCAGAAAAAATAGCTGCAAAGATACTACAGAGTGGCTTCTATTGGCCAACTATCTTCAAGGATGCCAGAGAATATGTTCACCAATGTAATGAATGCCAGAAAGCAGGAGGACTAACAAGAAGAAATGAGATGCCTCAAAACTTCATCTTGGAATTGGAATTGTTTGATCTATGGGGAATTGATTTCATGGGACCTTTCCCCCTTCCTATTCTTTCAGATATATCTTGGTAGCAGTGGAGTACGTCTCAAAGTGGGTGGAAGCCATAGCCACAACCACCTGTGATGCACAGATTGTTCTCCAATTCCTTAAAAAGCACATTTTCACAAGATATGGAGTGCCCAAGGGTCTTGTTAGTGACGGAGGTAGTCACTTTTGCAACAAACAAATGGAGAAACTCCTCCACAAATATAGAGTAATCCATAAAGTAGCCACACCTTACCACCCTCAGACTAACGGCCAGGCTGAACTAGCAAACAGGGAATTAAAGAAGATCCTAGAGAAAACAGTGGGAATCACAAGAAAAGATTGGGCTAGAAAGCTAGAGGATGCATTGTGGGCATATAGGACAGCTTTTAAAACTCCTATTGGCAAGTCACCTTTTCAGCTATTGTATGGCAAATCCTGCCACCTCCCTGTAGAGCTTGAACACAGAGCTTTTTGGGCCACTAAACTCCTCAACCTTGATCCCCAAGCTGCAGGAGAGAAAAGGTTGTTACAACTAAATGAGTTAGATGAATTCAGGCTAGAAGCTTATGAAAGTGCTAAGATATACAAGGAAAAAGCTAAGAGATGGCATGACAAGAAGATCACAAAGAAGGAATTCAAGCCAGGACAACAAGTGCTCTTGTATAATTCAAGGTTTAAGATTTTCCCTGGCAAATTGAAGTCCAAGTGGACTGGCCCATACTTGGTGACAAAGGTTTTTCCTTATGGGAGTATTGAACTGCTAGATGAAGCAACAAAGAATCAATTCACAGCAAATGGTCACAGAGCAAAGCTGTACTTGGGAGGACAATGGGATAAGGAAAAAGAGGTCCAGAACCTACAGCCTTCTTGAAAAGAATTAAAGGATGTCAAGCTAGTGACAATAAAAAAGCGCTTGTTGGGAGGCAACCCAACCTGAGGTAGTTTTCTTTTCATAGCTTTTTCAATAAAAATGTTGAATAATTGATATGTATTGCAAGGGGCTAAGTTTGGTGTTGCACACCAAAAATAACTTAAGGGAGAATGTGGGATTTTAAGTTTGGTGTTCCACCAAAACCACATTCAAAAGCACATTCTAACTTCCTGCACATTGCTAGTTCCAAGCAATCAAACCGATTATCCAACCATCTAACTGATTTTTAATCTTAACTTCATAACCTTTAGACAGGACACAAGATTTTGCCTAGAGTCAACCTATTCTATCAGGAAAAGTGGCAAGAAATTAAGTTTGGTGTTCCCACACCAAATTAAATCCACAAGCTACATTCAATTCATGCATACTAACTGGTCACCTAAGGGCTTGAGAAGCAAGCAACTTTTGAGAATTGTGCAGGGAATTCACCACCATTTGAGGACACTATGCATCATAACTCAAAAGGGCACAACAGAAGGGAGGGCAAAGGAACTGCAAACCAATAGGTCGTATTTACACTTAACTCTTGCTGTTGAAAAATGTTTTGACTTGTGTCTTGTTAAAGTGTTCATCTAATACAAGTAGAATCAATCTTAAAATAAGTAAGCTAGTTTAAGTATGTGCTTGTGTGTTTACTTCCACTTAACTAAAAGCATGTTCTGTCCCCTGCATCTTTAATTCAATAAAAGAGATGTTTGAAGGTGAAGTGAGATAGTTCTCTGCTAGATAGAAGTATAATAAAAGTAAGTGGTGGTATGTGTGTGTGATTGTATAATAACTTACTTTTAGTGAATAAAAGAACTAGGATGTCTCCTTCTAAGTATAAAGTGACCTACTGTCTATGAATCTCAATCAAATAAAGATCCTTGGTTAGAAAGAAAAACAAAAAGAAAAAAAAAAGAGAAAAGAAAAAGCCGAAAAAGGCAACAGAACAAAAGAAAACAAAAAGAAACAAAGCTGGACACCAATAGCTTGAACCTTAGAATATATGCCTGTGGTGTCTTTGTACTAGGATCTGCTTGGATTAGTAAGCTCTTTGGAGTGCATCAACACTCGGTGACTTGGGTTAACTAACCCGGGATCATCAGCTGAAAGTCCACTATCAAGAGCAACCTAACTACAAGGCATTTAGTAACCCAAAGAGGTGCTGGGCATCAATGTTTTAAGAAGGAATGTGAGCCAAGTGTCTATAGTGAATAATGTGTCAAGCATAAAGAAAAGAAAATGAGCTTGCTACACATGACACTCAAATAAAGCTTATGAACAAAATAACAGCCAAGGATAAAGGAATAATGAGAGGTCATAGCAGTATGTTACTTGAAGCTTAAAGGAGACTTTCTAGGCTTAAGAATCAATATGAAGTGAGTGTTTGCATACCCACATAAAACCCCATGAACTACTAATAATACTCTTCTAGCATGAACATCCTCTTCCATTTCATTCTTTCTTCTCAAAAAATCTTTTCTTGCTTGGGGACAAGCAAGTTTTAAGTTTGGTGTTGTGATGACAAGTCATCTTAGCCTAGTTTCACTAGCATTTTCCTTTTGTTTTCAATTGAATTATGCACTTTCTTGAGCCATAAGCAAGCCAATTGGGTAGATTTTTATGTTTCCTTTGATTTAATCAACCATAGATGAATTAATGCAATTTCATGAGGTTTTATGCTATCATTGTCACATATTATGAAAGAATGAATATCTCATGATTTTGAGCATAGCTTTGATGTGTTTGGTTGATTAATGATAGGAGAAGAAAGCTTGGAGAAAGGTTGAAGCAAGAAGGAATGGCTAGAAGGAAGAGAGGACAAAAAGTTTGAGCAAAAGTTTGCCTCAAACTTTAGCTCAAACTTTTGGAATAAGTGAAAATGAACCAGGGAGCAAAAAGCTTGACCAAAAGTTTGCCTCAAACTTTTGCGCAAACTTTCGGGAGAAAAGTTTGAGCCAACGTTTGCCTCAAACTTTTGGGCAAACGTTGGCATCACAAATCAACGCCCCAAGAGCAAAAGTTTGCGCCAACGTTTGCCTCAAACTTTTTGGCAAACGTTGGCGCATGAACAACATACCCTGGAGAGCAAAAGTTTGCGCCAACGTTTGCCTCAAACTCTTTGGCAAACGTTGGCGCCATGAGCATGCAAAGGGGGAGCCAACGTTTGAGCAAAAGTTTGACCCCAAACTTTAGCCCAAACGTTGGTAGCAACAAATGAGGGCATCTGATATAAAAAGTTTGAGTAAAAGTTTGCCTCAAACTTTTACTCAAACTTTTACTCAAGCTTTCATGATTCCAAACCCGGTTCACATTGGTTCTTTCTCCAACTCCAGGAGCAATCAACCAAGGCCTTTTTCAACCCAATTCCATCAAGAGCAAAGGCCCAATTCAAGGCTTGAAGACCATTTGAAGAAAGTGTATAAATAGCATAGGATTTAAGTTTTAAGGGAGCTTTCCCTTTTAGTTTTCATTTAGAGTTTTCGGAGAGCTTTTGGGTTTGGAGTGATTTTGAGTTTCTAAGTCTCGGGGAAGGAGAATTGAATTCCCTTCCTCTTAGTTTTCTTGCTTTCAATTTCAATTACTTTTGCTTGGATCTTGGGTTGGAGAATTGAAGGAATTCTGTTTCAATCTCATCCTTAGATCTCTCTGTTTATTTACTGCTTAATTGAATTTCAGTTTCGGCTAATTGCTTCTTCTTCTACTTTTTCTGTACTTTACAATTCCTCATTTCCTTTGCAATTGTTTTTGTTGGATCTAGGAAGGCATTGAGATCTAGACTTGGTTATCTAGTCTCTTGGGTCCTGAGATCTGAATTCCAATTTTACATTCTATGTTTAACGCTTTTAAATCTCATTTACATTCCTGCTTCAAGATCCGATTCAATCCAAGTCATCTTCTATTTCTCTGTTTGTTGCAATTTACTTTTCCTTGTTTAATTTCTGCAAATCCAATTCCCAATTCCCTTTACAATTCAAGCTATTTACATTTCTTGCAATTTAAGATTCTGCAATTTACATTTCTTGCGTTCTAAGTTTCTGCCATTTAATTTCTTGCACTTTAAGATTCAGCACTTTAAATTTCAGTTCTCTTAAATTTCATGCAATTTACCCATTCCCTTTACTTTCTATGCAATTTAAATTCTGCAAATCACAAATCACTCAACCAAATCTTGATTCGCTTGACTAAATCAACCACTAAACTAAAATTGCTCAATCCTTCAATCCCTGTGGGATCGACCTCACTCCCGTGAGTTATTATTACTTGATGCGACCCGGTGCACTTGCCGGTGAGTTTTGTGTCGGATCGTTTTCCACACATCAGCGACCGCGTGACCCACGCGGACGCGTGACAGAGGCCACGCACCAGAAATTGCAGGAAACGCTCATAGCGGATTCTGAAGCCTTTTTGGCCCAAATCCAAGTCCAGAAGTCATAGACCAGAGGTTAGGAAGTGGAGGAATGCATCCATTGGGAGAGACTCCAAATTTTTAGTCACTTTCCATGATTTAGATTTAGTTTGGAGAGAGGTTCTCTCCTCTCTCTCTCTTTCTTAGGATTTAGGATTTCTCTTAGTTTTAAGAGTGACTCTCAATCCCAGGTTCTTTATTTTTATTTATCCCAATTTAATTTATGAACTCTTTCATGTTACAGATTACTCTTTTAAATTAATGTTATTTGAGATATTTCAGTTTATGATTATTTCTTTTTATTATTCCTAATCCGAGGATATTGTTACTCTAGTAGATTTAGTTTTTCCCCTTTTGGCCTTGGTTAAATAATTGGTAACTCTTGATTTATCAAACTCATTGTTGATTGAAAATTGGAATTAATTTATCCACTTAACTTACCTTCATAGTTAGAGGTTAACAAAGTGGGTGAAAAATCCAATTCTCATCACAATTGATAAGGATAACTAGGATAAGACATCCAGTCTTTATACCTTGCCAAGAGTTTATTTTACTGTTAATTTATTTTACTTGCCATTTAAATATGCTTGTGCCCATTGCCTAAATTCCCATAACCCCAAATTTTACCTTTTTTATAACCAATAATAAGAACATACCTCCCTGCAATTCCTTGAGAAGACGACCCGAGGTTTAAATACATCGGTTATCAATTTATTTAGGGGTTTGTTACTTGTGACAACCAAAACGTTTGTACGAAGGGACTTTTGTCGGTTTAGAGACTATATCTACAACGCGACTATTTTTATGAAATTCTTTACTGGTAAAAATTCTAACGTCAAAATGGCGCCGTTGCTGGGGAATTGCAAACGTGTGCCTTATTATTGGTTATTGTAAATATTTTTCTAAAAAAAAATAAAAATATTTTTCTTTTACTTGTTTATTTGTTTTCTCTTTTTTTTCCCTTATTTCTGATAGCTATTATGAATTCTCACCCCTCTTGCTTTGAGTTTAGTTCTAACTTTGTTGAAGGAAATAGAAACCACAGCAGGAATATGCATCAAGGTCAGACCAATCAAGGATGGATGGAGTCAAGAGGATCTAATCAACCCTTTAGGCAACAACACCCTCCAAGATATCATGGACAACGACCATTCTACAATGCATACCCAGCTGAAAGATATGGTGGACAACCTTGTAACTACCAACAAGCCCCACCCCGTGCCTATAGACCATCCTCTCAACATGACCTCGAACTACCACACTCACAAGCTTCTTCTCGCCATTCGCCACCATACGATCCTTATCCGCCCCAATATCAATCCAATTATTCCCAAGAACCACTACTCCCCCATACACATTACCCATATCCATCAAAGTCAGAATCACAGGTTAGCCTCGAAGAATCAATGAAACAATGTACCGCAATCCTTCATTAACTGGAGCAAGCAATGGTGGAGAAGTTAAAACAATTATCTTCTAGACACTTAGCCCCTCAACAGACCCCCATGGCTTTATATAGAGAATCCAATGAAGAACACAGTACAAAGGAGACGCTGGAAGCTCCAATGAACAGCATAGAGCATAACTTCGTACTAGAACAAGTAGAGAAAGCTGTCATTACAGAAGAAGAAGAGTCGGTTGTTGTGGAGAACTCCGTCAAGGATGTTATAATTGACGCTGTAGAGGATTTTGCACCGCCTCCACTGCAAATATCTTATGAAGAACTGAACGGAATAACCCAGGACATAGGCTTCTTTGATGATGATGATCACGAGTCCTGTTCTCTTAGTGACGACCTTGCATCCGCAAGTGATTTCTCTGAGACAGAAGAATCTTCCCTTAGTGAACATGAAGATGATGCTGAGGTAGATTTTTCTCAACCTCCAATATATGACTTGAGCGATGATGAGGGAGAAATTGAAGACTCTGATCAAGAGATGGTTGAAGTGGAAGAATTCACAGAAGATTATAAGGGAGTAGAACTTACAGAACCACTGGAAACACCTATCCCAAGGCCGTTACCGCCCACCACAAACTACAAGTGGGTAAAATCCTTGTCTTTTATTTTCAATATTCCACTTGAATATGGTTTACTTGAAACAGATGGCCAGCTTAGAGCTCTTTGCGGCTTTAAGAGTAAAAGGGAATTGGCTCATACTCAGAGCCGGTGCACAAGGTTCAATAAGGTTCCACGCCTCAACTCGAAGTGCAAGGATTGGTATCATGCTCAACTGAGTGGATCACAGAGAACGTTTGGTCACCGTGGTGAGAATCTAATTTCCAAACCGCCCAGATGGAGAAGTATAGATCAAAACGAAAGCGGATTTGGAACCAAAGTTTGGGATCCTGAAAAATATTCTGATATTCATCACCCCGGGAGCCTGAAAATCTGTTTGAAGCTGCTCAGAAGCTTCACATGCCTAGTTTGGGACCCCAGAGGCTATTGGCATTCCAAGCATTGGTGGAGATTTCTGGATGAGTTTAAACACAAGCCGCCATAACAGGAAGCTCAACCAACGTCCAACTTAAGGACTTTAACCAAAAGTGCTTGGTGGGAGACAACCCACCATGGTATGATCGTTCCTTTTTCATTTTTTATTTAGTTTTAGTTGTTTTCAAGTTTTATTTTATTTTTCATTGAACCTGGAATTACTCATAACATTCATATCATTTTGCATTCTGCATACTGCATAATTACATTTAAAAAAAATGGCGTGCGACGCGACCGCATCAATCATGCGATCGCGTCAATTGCGATAAAACACCCCCCACGCGTCTGCGTCACTCACGCGGTCGCGTGCCCTGGAGATCGGCGTATAACCCCAACGTCTAGAAAGTAAGCCTGGAATCGTGCTGCCCTTGTGCTTTTTGCGCAAAAGACCCACGCGATCGCG
Source organism: Arachis stenosperma (assembly GCF_014773155.1). NCBI lineage: Eukaryota > Viridiplantae > Streptophyta > Magnoliopsida > Fabales > Fabaceae > Arachis > Arachis stenosperma. The sequence goes on along the minus strand of NC_080381.1, from coordinate 40,653,948 downwards.
TCCCTGACGCGATCGCGTCACATGTACATAACCAATTCCACGCGACCGCGTGAGCGACGCGACCGCGTCGCATGGACTGCACAACACCCTAGAAGGAGACAGAGAGTTGCGCTAAAATGACGCTGGAATCGTGCGTCTAGCACAAATTTCAGTGATGCGATCACGCGACCCATGCGATCGCGTCCACCCCTCTCCTACCCCTCCCATGCGATCGCGCGATCCACACGATCGCGCCCATCCATTTTACACCCCCTACCACGCGACCGCGTGCCCCACACGGCCGCGTGGATTTCAAAATATAACCCCCCAGTCACGCGAACCCTATCAGTCGTGCGCACACCCCCCACCCTCTTCCCCATCTCTCCTTCCTCTATCCTCCACCACCACCCAGCCACCACTGACACCACCCGGACGCCGCCGACCACCCAGACGCCGCCGCCATCTACCCCCTCTCTCCTTTTCCCTTCTTTCTTCTTCTTTCTTCCTTCTTCCTCCTCCTCCACCACTGCTCACCCTCTGCGCCACTGTGCCCTCCACCACGCCGACACCGCCGCCGCCACCACCCAGCCGTTCTCTGCCCTACTCTCCTTCTTAGCCTACCAGGTTCTGCAACACGCAGTCCCTTTTATCCGTTCGTAGTTTTTCTTAATTTTTTCCGTTTTATGTTCATGTTTAGGCTAGTTAGATATGCATGTTGTAGTGGATTTTAGGTTGTTAGGTAGCCTAGGATGTGATTAGTGGATCTAGGTCTGTTTATTTGCACTGTTCTCGCTTCTGTTTTATCATATTTGCAAATCTGCTGTTATTGTAATCTTGTTCATATGCTGTATTTCTTGTATATTCCTGTTCTTTACATTGAATTTTCATGTTTATATTATATATATGTACCTGTAGCTTGACTTTTTAATTCATATGAACTGCTTTGATTGCTATTTATTTTCCGGGATAATCCATATTTAGCCGGAATGCTGCCCAAATTTCTATAAAATATTTTCATTCATGTTTTGATTTGGCATTTTGAACTCTGTTTTACTCTGCTTTACCCGAACCATTTCATGAATGCCAGGGCATGCTTTATTATCCTCTTTGATTTCCTGGTTTATAAACTGCATCTGTGATGCTCTGATTCCAATTCTTCTTTATATCCCTTTGAATCAGCATCCAATTGTTTTCCTTGTTTGGTTATGAGTTACTTCTATTCCTACCTGTGAATCCTTGTTACATGGAATATTTTCTTTATGCCACTTACTTTACCCACATTTTACTGACTCACTAATTTTAATTTCCTAACTTCTTTTTCAATTTCTAACCATACTAACTTTTTATAATCTCTTTTCTGACTTTTCACTTTCCTCTAACTTTTTAACCATGGCATAATGACAATTTTGCTATTTAACTTGAATTCTAATACATTTTGGATTGTAAATCATTCCTTTCAGACTTTTAAACTGCTATACAATCCTTAATGCAGATTTACCTAACTCATTTACCTCATTCTACTCTCCTTTGCTGCTTTGAGTTTTCTTTGTTTAATTGCCTATTTGTTTTCCTATTTTTATATTTCCTGGTTTTCTATTTTTTTTTAGGATGTCTACCTCACAGAGAAAAGGAAAAGGCAAGGCTATTGGCAAGCGCAAAAGAGGAGACCCCTCCCAGTCCATCATAGATCTAATGCATGATTCCTCATGGCGGGAGAAGAACTTTACCCAGCAGGAAAAAGCTGACCAGCTACTCCCTGCCACTGATCAGATAAAATTTGCAAACCAGTACTGTGAGCTGAAGTACCCGGTGTTTGCAACCTCTAGGAACCTGTACCTGGAGAGGACTCTGAGGATCCCAGGAGAACTCCAGCAATACACCACTGAGCAAATCAAACAAAGAGGCTAGTTCTTTCTGGAGAGAAATTTGGCTGAGGTTAATGCATCTTGGGTAAGGGAATTCTACTGCAACTACTATATCACTACCCTAGATGCAGTGAACCTGCAAGGAAAGCAAATTCTAGTCACTGAAGAGACCATAGATGACATCCTACAGCTCCCACCTAAGTCCGATCAGCCTGATGGTTACAAAAGGCTGAGGAGGACATGCGTTTCTTGAGGTTTGATTGGGATGCTGTCAAGGCAAGGATAGCCCTGGACCCGACTGTTCCTTGGGAGATGGGTCAGGACACCACCTTGCCCAAGGGTATCAAGAGGGCGTACCTAAATGATGAGGCTCGGTTATGGCATCAGATCCTGAGTAATTATGTGATGCCGAGTACTCATGAAACAGAGATTCCAGCTGCTATGATCACCCTCCTATGGTGTGTGATGGAGGGTAAGGACCTGTACTTGCCACGCTTTATCCGGCATTATATGGCCAGAGTCCACATCCGAGGCACTCTCCCCTTTCCTTAACTGGTTACACAGCTAGGCCGTCGAGCTGACGTGCCATGGGAGGATGTCGATGAGAGACCACCAGCTGCGGACTGCAGGAAGATCATTCCTCACAGTAGGAACTTCCTGGCTTTGGGCTACAGACCACCACCTTTCACTGCTACTGATGAGACAGCCCCACCGTCTGCCGGACCATCTTCATCCACAACTACCCCTGCTGCCACCACTGCACCTCCACCTACCTCGGAGCCCGTCTACCGCCTCGTGCACCGCTTATTTCGACAGCTTGATCAGATGGAGCGCCGTAACCAGCGTCGCTATGAGCATCTGAAGCTGATGATCCGACAGGGCAGTGACATTCCCTCCGAGCCTGACTCACCATCAGAGCCATCAGAGGAGGAGGCGGATGAGCACCAGGAGGAGACCCATCCGCAGGCAAGCACAGAGTAGGCTACTCCCCAGGCAGAGGTTCCACATCAGATTGAGGCCGCAGATCCTGAGATCCCGATCCAGTCCGCACCTCCTCTACAGCAGCCAGACCCTCAGCCCACCACCACCACAGAGCCTCCAGCTACCATCCCTACCAGTGATGACACCCTTTCACACCCAGCTTGACTGAGCATCAGGGGCGATGCTTCACTTTAAGTGTGGGGAGGTCGCTATCTCTGGCATTTTATTTTGGTGAACCACTACATCTCTTTTTCTTTTATTCTGGATATTTTTCTGTATTTTTCTTTTTATTGTTATTTTCTGAGTACTTATACATTGCTACTTTGATGTATTTCTACTCTATTTCTGCATTTTGCATTTTTAGTTCATCTTTTTGCTATTTAGTTTATTTTAGTTATTTAGTTTAGTTTGCAATTCTAACTTATTAGTGGATCGATTAGTATAGTTTACCCTTTTTAGCATAAGATAGCATAGTCTAAATTGAAAAATATAAAAAGAAAGTAAGCTAGGAAATTGAACATAACAGATTTAAATCCATAAACCTTGTATATAGAGCATTACATCATATAGTTAAGTTGACAACATTTCATCAAGGAGGAACATTAAAACTTTAAAGGCCACCTAAAACAATGTTTTTATGAGAATAATGGGAAATTTTAACTAAACCTCCATGATATACATGAGTGATATATGATTTATGAGTTGGAGAACATACAGCCTGTGAGTTTTGAGCTTAATTGTATGGTTACATTTAAACCATAATATTTTATTCCTGTGTGTTCCGCTCTTCTTTTCTATTCTGGTGTTCTTTGCTTTATTTTAATCTATATGTCCAGTATAGAATATAGATACATACCAAGAGAGTGATTGAGGCCTTGTTTGATTTTTAACTCACTATCCCAAATAAAGCCTACCTTTTATGCCATCCTTGTTAACCCCTTTGAACCTTTTAATCCCCTTTTATTCTATTTAGCCACACTACTAGCCTTAAGCAGAAAAAGTAAAATAAAATCCCAAGTTGAATCCTTGGTTAGCTTAAGATAGAAAGTCGTGTAATTAATTAAGTGTGAGAAAACTTTATGGGAACACGGATGACAGAAACAAGGGTAGAATAAAATTGAAAAGAAATTAAGAATTTTTGGGAAACATGCTCATGTGGAATTAAAATAATTAATTACCATGTGCATTATAAAAAAAATTTGCAAAATTAAAGCAAATGCACATGGTATAAGAACAAAATATGGGCATGTAACAACAAGTGGGAAAATATGGAAAAATGGGTAAAGAAGCTTTACTTTAGAAATTATGTATGTTAGGTGAGATCTTAGACTAATTAAGGATTCACTTATTAGCTCACTTAGCCTTATACATATACCCTTACCTTTACCTTGGCCCCATTACAACCTTAATTAAAAGACCTCATGATTTTTGGTATGCCTATATTTTATAATAGTTGATTGGTTAGATGAAAAACAAAGTTATAGAAAGTAAGGATAAAAAGAAGAATAGAGTGATTAACCCAATAAACACTGAGTGATTAGAGAGTAAACACAAAATCCAGTGAGGGTTCACTAACTCATTAACATATATCTCTGTTTAAATTACTAATTGTCTTGCGAGTTTATAAATGTTTTTTTTCTTTTCCCATCTCAATTGTAAAAGTGCTTTATCACTATCTAAGGTTGGCTATATACATATGAATCCTTGAGAATGTGAATTGATTTAACTACATGTAAGCTTTATATATGAGTGAATAAAATTAGAATTGCATCATGCATTTAGTTAGTTGCATTTAGGTTAGAATTGCATTGCATGGCATTCAACCACTTCAAAACCTTACTTTTTACCTTGGACATAGCATGAGGACATGCTATTACTTAAGTGTGGGGAGGTTGATAAACCCATATTTTATGATATATTTTATGCTTAATCTAAGTGATTTATTCAATCCTTCACCCACTAATTCATATTAATTGTATAGTTTTACTTCTCCTTCCTTATTATGTGATGTATGTGAAAAACATGTTTCCTATGCTTTTAAATTAATTATTTTAATCACCTTTAATTCAATTCGTTGCCGTGATTAGTGTGTTGAGTAGTTTCAAATCTTCTGAGGCAGGAATGACTTAAAGGATGGAAAAGGAAACATACAAAAATGGAAGGAAAGCACAAAATGGAGTTTCTGAAGAAACTGGCATCCACGCGATCGCATGGATGACACGATCGCGTGCCAGAAGTGAAGAGGCAATGATGCGGCCGCATGACTGACACGACCGCGCAACTTGAGCAAATCGCATACGACGCGGACGCGTGAACGACGCGACCGCGTGACAAGGAGAACTTCGAATGACGCGACCGCGTGACCCACGCAGACGCGTGATAGAAGTCACGCACCAGAAATTGTAGGAAACGCTCATAGCGGATTCTGAAGCCTTTTTGGCCCAAATCCAAGTCCAGAAGTCATAGACCAGAGGTTATGAAGTGGAGGAATGCATCCATTGGGAGAGACTCCGAATTTTTAGTCACTTTCCATGATTTAGATTTAGTTTGGAGAGAGGTTCTCTCCTCTCTCTCTCTTTCTTAGGATTTAGGATTTCTCTTAGTTTTAAGAGTGACTCTCAATCCCAGGTTCTTTATTTTTATTTATCCCAATTTAATTTATGAACTCTTCCATGTTACAGATTACTCTTTTAAATTAATGTTATTTGAGATATTTCAGTTTATAATTATTTCTTTTTATTATTCCTAATCTGAGGATATTGTTACTCTAGTAGATTTAGTTTTTTCCCTTTTGGCCTTGGTTAAATAATTGGTAACTCTTGATTTATCAAACTCATTGTTGATTGAAAATTAGAATTAATTTATTCACTTAACTTACCTTCACAGTCAGAGGTTAACAAAGTGGGAGAAAAATCCAATTCTCATCACAATTGATAAGGATAACTAGGATAGGACATCCAGTCTTTATACCTTGCCAAGAGTTTATTTTACTATTAATTTATTTTACTTGCCATTTAAATATGCTTGTGCCCATTGCCCAAATTCCCATAACCCCAAATTTTACCTTTTTCATAACCAATAATAAGAACATACCTCCCTGCAATTCCTTGAGAAGACGACCCGAGGTTTAAATACTTCGGTTATCAATTTATTTATGGGTTTGTTACTTGTGACAACCAAAACGTTTGTACGAAGGGACTTCTGTCAGTTTAGAGACTATATCTACAATGCGACTGTTTTTATGAAATTCTTTACTGGCAAAAATCCTAACGTCATGAACCAACTTAGCTAATTAATTACCATACCACAAACTTAAGAACTCACTTCACAAGATAAACCCATTCTTGTTTTTCATAACATTTTCTTTTTAATTGACTTAAAAGGACAAGCATACATATAAGCAAGATGAAAATGAAAGCTAGGGACTTAGACCAAACATTTAGACTTGAACATTAAAATTTTAAAGGCAGAATTGAATGTTCCAATGCTACTATGGAAGCATGTTCTATTTCATACATGATTTTCCTTATTTAAAACTTGAAAAAGATAGAACGAAGAGGGAACTCCACCACCTTTTACTTATTGGAATGCTTATGTCCCTTTGTTTCCTTTGTCTTGGGATCCTTCTTGATTGCTCGAATCCCCATTTCCCTTGCGCTTTCCGATTAGCTTTTTCCAGAAACCAGCATCCTCCATCTTCTTCTTCAATGCTTCCTTCAGTTGTTTTACCTTCCCCTCCTCTTGTTCTATTAGGTATTTACAAACTGCATCATATCTTGGAATGGCAGTGTGCAAATTATGCATATGCCCAGCCACATAAGTCAACTTGGCCTGAGTATTTATGCTAAACTCTTCCCGATGTAGCTGCTGTCTTTCATTGAGCACGCTGAACTCGTTGAATGCTTTTATCTGAGACAATTGACGTTGGTTGAGTTCTTGAAGATGCTTGTCCTGACGCTCTTGCCTTTCAGTTACTTGATTGATGGCTTGGTGAGCTGGGAGTAATGCTCCTGTTGCTGCTCCATTTGTTATTTCTGCCACTCCCTTTGTTGATTCATCCAATTAGAGAGCAGTTCTTCTTGACGATCCATCCTTTGGGATTGAACGTGTAGTTGTTGTTCTTGTCCCTCCATATAACTCCTTGCTAGGTCCTCAATGGCTCCTTGAATGTGATTCAAGTTTATGTTAGTTGGATCATAGTACTCTTCTTGCTGGTATTCTTCTTGATGAGGTTCTTCTTGGTGAGGTTCTTCTTGTGATGTTCTTTTCCTTATCTGAGGCCTTCTTTGTTGTTGAGTGGGTGCCACATAGGTTATACGTTGGAGCGTAACTAACCTTCCAGGATTTACCCATTTTGGATTGTTATCTTTGAATACCACCTTGGCTTTCATACATAGTCTAAGGATGGTGCTGGGGTACCAAAGTCTAGCACCCGGATCAATCTTCTCGGCTGAATCTTGGATTCTCTCAGTTATAATTTCGTGCACATTGATGTCTCCATCCTTTATTAAGCAATGTACCATAGTAGCTCGAGCAATGTTGACCTCAGAATTATTTGTAGCTGGGAGGATAGATCTCCTCACGAGCTCAAACCATCCATTGGCTTCCGGGATGAGGTCTCCTCTCCTAATGAACCGCGATCTTCTATCCGAGTACCTTTCCCAATTAGATCCTATAACACACATATCATTCACAATTTCTTCAATTTCATCATTGTTGGGGCCATTACTTATTCTTACTTGATAAGTGGGCTCATCAAAATGTGGCGATCTCAGCTGAAGAGTCTTTGTTATAGCATTGGGGCTAAAGTCCACATCTGTTCCTCTCACGTAGCTTTTGAAGGTGGGAGCCCTGGTAGTGTCTTCTCTGGCCACATTGGCATAGAACTCCTTGATGAGATTTGTATTTATCTTTGTTTCTGGGTTCGTGAGCTTTTGCCAACCCCTTTGTTCAATCTTCTCTCTAATCTGTGGGCACTCATCCTCATCGAATTGGAATGTTAATTTTGGCAATATTTTCTTGTGTCTTATCCGTTCAAATTGGAGCTCATGGAAGGCGGTCTTGAATCTCCCTCCATCGAAAAGAATGCTCTCCACCGGTTCCTTCCCCTTTCGCCTCTTAGAGCTTGATGATGCCTTGAGTAAGAATTGGTGTGTGAAGGTGTTGAGTGTGTGTGTTCGAAAGAGAGAATAGAGATAGATTGAGAGTATAATTGCACATGGAATGGGTTAGAGTGGGGGTTATATAGGAGGATGATGAGATTGAAGGGTGTGGATTGTTAGAAAAACCCAATGGTGGATGGTTGGGGTTTAGCACTAGATAGGCACAAGGATCACCACTTTTATGAATTGATTGGTTCGGTCTTCCAAGGCTATCGTACTCCCAATGTTGCATGGCAACACTTTCCAAGGTACTCCCCTTAAAGACAAGTGTGTATTTCCGTTGGTGAAGTGGCCGAACCCCCCTTTAATTGGTTATCCCATCAAGTTCCTCCAATATTCCCTTCAAATTCCTTGCAAGATAAAAGAAAAGAGAGATTAGTTTGAATTGTGGTGGTAAAAAATTTTTTGGAGGCTAGCCACCCCCCTTTTTTTGCTTTTGACAAACTAAGAGCCATTCATGAATGCAAACCAACCGACCAATCAAGTGCTCATACATACAACATTGGTGACACCAAACTTAGTTTGTGATCATGTGGTAAAAAAATTTTTTATTAAGGCTCTAAGGTTGACATAATATGAATTGTGTTCAAGCCCTCTTAGTGTGCCTTGAAACCAAACTTGTCATTCACTATATGCTGCATGTAGAGAGTCTTATAAGTTCTTGTCAAAGTTAATTTAGAATTCATGAACCTTGTTTTATTAACTACTATTAAATATTAAAAAGAAAGGATATAGAACATGGGTTGTCTCCCATGAAGCGCTTCTTTAGTGTTATTAGCTTGACGTCTGGCCTTTGTCAGGGTGGTTGGTAGTGCTTTAAATCTTCGCCTCTTGCAGTGAATCTATCTCCATTGGCTTTGTTAAGAAGTTCCACATGTTCTAAGGACAGAATTTTGCTGATGGTGTACACTTGAGGCAGCTAAGATGGGATGGTAGGGAGATGAGGTATGATAGGTGGAATATAAGCAGAGACCACTTCATCTCCTAGAGAAAAATCCTCTGTAGGGATCTTCTCGTTCCTCCATCCCCTTGGGGCCTTTTTTCTTGTTTCCCTTAATGTTACTTTGCTCCTTGTGGTTCCTTCTTTTAGGATGGTTTTGTTGCTTATCTCATGTGACTCTAGTGGGTCTAGCTCCTCTTGGGTTACACTTGGCTGTTGTTCCTTCTGACCACATTGCTTGTCAACCATAGGGGTTCTCAGGTGTGGTGCTTGTGCTCTCGTGCTTGTCTCTTCCATTAGCTCCTTATTGTGCTCTTCCCTTGACTCTTTGTTATCATAATCTGCTTCTTGTGAGGGTTTGAAGACATTGAAGGTGAGTTGTTCATCATGTATCCTCAATATTAGTTCTCCTCGCTCCACATCTATAAGCGCCCTAGCTGTGGCTAAGAATGGTCTCCCCAGGATAATGGGATGGATGTGATTCTCTTCCATCTCCAAGATAACAAAGTCTGTGGGGAGGAAGTAGTTTCCAACCTTTACTAACACGTTTTCAACTACTCCTATTGCCTATTTTTGAGTTTTATCAGCCAGTTTGATGATTACGTCCGTAGGTGTTAGCTCATTGATTTGAAGCTTTTTCATGAGAGATAGAGGCATTAAGTTGATGCTTGCTCCCAGGTCACAGAGTCCCTTGTCAATCATTGCGTCTCCTATAGCACAAGGGATGTGAAAACTCCCTGGGTCCTTCTTCTTTGTAGGTGGCTTTGTTTGAATGATAGCACTGCACTCCCTATTCATCACTATTGTTTGCCCACCCTTCAGAGAACTCTTTTTGGTCAGCAGCTCCTTTATGTACTTGATGTATGATGGCATCTGCTGAAGAGCCTTAATGAATGGTATGTTCACATGAAGGGATGCAAACATGTCGAGGAACCTTGAATATACTCTCCTTGCTACACCACCCTTAAGCCTTTGGGGAAAAGGTGCATATGGGTTCAGAGTCTCCTCTTTCTTTAACTACTCTCTGTGTGTGGGATGGGAAGCTTGATTTCTCTCTTCTTGCTTTTCCTTTAGATTGTCTTGGAGGTGTTCTATTTGTGTGTGTACTCCTTCCACACTCCTCTCATCACTTATAGTGATCATCTTGCATTCTTCCCATCTTACTTTCTTTGTTTCTCCTCTTGGGTTATTCTCTATGTCACTTAGGAAACTATCAGTAGGTTTGGGAAACTGTTGAGATAGATACCCCACTTGGGACTCCAGCCTCTTGATGGTGTCTCCCTGGTTTTTTATATTGGCTCGCACTTCATCCTTGAACACTTTGTTGTCTTGGACTTCTTTACATATGTTTTCGAGTATAGTCTCAATTCTGGAGATTCTATCTTTGGTTGGTGATGGTGGGTTGAGGTGGTCACGTTGGTCTTGATATGGAGGTTGAGAAGGGTGATTAGGTGGGTGTTGATATGATCTTTGTGAGGGGTGTTGGTGAGTTGCATTGTTGTTGGGATTGTGATTGTGGTGTTTCTGGTCTTGGCCTTGGTCTTGTTGGTTTCCCCACCCAAATTTTAGGTGGTTTCTCCAACCAGAATTGTAAGTTTTAGAGTATGGATCATGGGTCTGTCTGGGTGAGTTCCCAACATAATTGGCTTGTTCTCAGTTACCTTCTTCTCCTATATTCACTCCTTCTTGAGCTGGTGCTGAAGTGATGACTGCTGCAACTTGGTTCTCTTCCACCTTCTTGGTAAGGTCAGCTAACTGCTTAGTGATCATCTTATTTTAAGCCAGCAATGCATCCATATGGTTCAGCTCCATAACTCCTCGGGTGTTGCTCCTTTCAGAAGTATAGAAGTAGTCATTCTCAACTATAGTCTCAATGACATCTATGGCCTCTTCAATGGTTTTCTTCTTGTTTAGAGAGCCCCCTGATGAATGGTCCAATGCCTTCTTTGACTCGTAGGAAAGACCTTCATAGAAGATGTGTAATTGAACCCATTCATTGAACATGTCTGGTGGCCACCTTCTTGTTAAGTCCTTAAACCTCTCCCATGCCTCATAGAGAGTTTCACCATCTTGTTGCCTAAAGGTTTGTTCCTCAGCTCTCAGCCTGTTGATTCTTTGAGGAGGGTATAATCTTGCCAAAAAATTGTTCACCACATCTTCCCAATTTGTTAAGCTTTCCTTCGGGAAGGATTCCAGCCATTTAAATGCTTTGTCCCTGAGTGAGAAAGGGAACAAGAGCAGTCTATAGACATCAGGATAAACACCATTAAACTTCACAGTGTCACATATTCGCAGGAAGGTGGTTAGATGTTGATTGGGGTCTTCTTGGGCACTTCCTCCAAATGAACAGTTGTTCTGAACAAAGGTGATGAGCTGGGGTTTTAATTTAAAGTTATTAGCATGTATGGTTGGCTTTTGGATGCTACTTCCACAATTTCCTGGGTTTGGATTGATGTAAGAGCCTAGAACTCTTCTTTCTTGCCCAGCATGATTCACAGGGCCTTCTCTGGCATGGTTGTGAGCCTCTTCTTCATGGTTGTTTTCCAAGTTCTCCTCCATGTTTGTTTCAAAGTACTCTTTCTCTTCCTCAGCACCAGCAACTCTTTTCCCTCTTGCTTCCCTCCTTAATCTAAGGAAGGTCCTCTCAGGTTCGGAATCAAAGGAAGTTAAAGCTCTGCTTCTTCTCCCTGTCATACAACTAACAGAACACACAACAAAAAATAAAATAAAGAGATTATTCTTGTTAGAGTGGCTGTTAGTATAAGTGGTGCAAATTATCAAACAGTTAGTGGGTTAATGAGCAGAATTGCAAATAACAACAAAGGAAAAGAAAACAAAGAGGGGAGAGGGGTTGAGGAAGAAAATAATTGAAACTAAAGGTAGATGACTAGGTAAAATAAACAATCAAAAGAAAATGCTCAATCTAGTGAACTTCCAACTTAATCATTGTCGATACAAAATCAATCCCCGGCAACGGCGCCATAAACTTGATGCCCGAAAACTTGTCACTCAACAAATTTCCCTTCTGATAGTATACCGAATTGTCGTCAAGTAAAAACTCACAATAGAGTAAGGTCGAATCCCAAAGGGATTGATTGGTCAAGCAACTTTATTTGGAAAGATGTGCTAATTGAGCTAAACAGAAATTGAGTTGAGAATTGCAGAAAATTAAATAGGGGAAAAGTAAAGTGCAGAAAGTAAATTGTAGAATCTTAAATGGGGATTTGAGGAAAAGAGCATGAAGATAAATGGTAGAAATTAAAGAGAATGGGTAAGATCAGAAATAGGAGATTCATTGGGCTTAGGAGATGTTGCATTCTCCGGATCAAATTCATTCTCATCTCTTCCTCAATCAATGCATTCATTGATCTCCTTGGCAATCTTAGGTGATTGGATCCCAATTCCTTGGAAACCCAATCTCTCTAAGCTTGAACAATTGTCTAATTCCTTGATTTAATTGCACATGGGAAGAGATAAAGTATGGTCACTGATTATACCACATGTATTTTCAAATCAAAGTGTTGGGAGGATTACATGTCACTATATCCGTCCAAACCCCAATTTGGTCCAACATGAGAAAGCATTTCTAGCATGATCTCCTCATTCCTTTTCCAAAGGTCAGAGGAGATCTAATTATGGAGAGTTTCTTTTCCAAGACAACTAACCAATTGAATTAAGATCGAAAGCTTTCTAGTAAATCAAGAGAAAAGAAAGAGGAAGAAGAATGAAAACTATAATTGATCCATCAAATTACAACAGAGCTCCCTAACCCAATGAAAGGGGGTTTAGTTGTTCATAACTCTGGAAATGGAAATGGAAAATGGTAGAAAAGAGTACATTCTCCAGTAACTAGAAAAGTGCAGAAAAGTAAATATACAAGGTGTAGTTCTCCAAATTGCCAATCTCCTCTCTACTTCAAAACTACTCCTATTATATACTACTCTTCTTGCTCTTCTAGTTAGTTCTTCAAGTCCTGGATATGGGCCTTTGATCTTGAGTTGAAGCAGTTACAATCTTCAGTGTGAGTTAGGCATGGACGTTAGTTAGGACGTTAGTGGTGTTAACGTTAAGTGAAAATGTGGGTTTGAGAACGTTAGTGACGATCACCTTTTTCACTAACGTTCCAACCCACTAATTATCCACGTTAACCTCAACGTTAGTGGTACGAACGTGACCGCTAACGTTGCCTCTTGGTCTTTCACAAACGTTATTGGCGTTCACCTTTTTCAATAACGTTGGCTCTTGGGTCTTCTCCCCACGTTAGAATTCACGTTAGTGTAACTAACGTGACCCTTAACGTAGGCATGCCTAAGCTTTGAGAGCGTTAGTGACACTTACCTTTGTCACTAACGCTCCAAACGCCCCTCCTTCCCACGTTAGAGTTCACGTTAATTGGATTAATGTGGTGGTGATTGCCATCTCCGACGTTAGTGACAAAGGTGAGTGTCACTAACGTTGGCCCATCATGCTTAGCTCCATGTTACTATTCACGTTAATGGTCTTAACGTGGGCACTCTTGGCTTAATCCAACGTTAGTGACAAAGGTAAGTGTCACTAATGTTGGTGATTGCTTCCTCCCCCCACGTTAGAGTTCACGTTAATTGGATTAACGTGGCTCTTAACGTGGCTAAGTGTGCCTTTGTGGAACGTTAGTGGCATTCACTTTTACCACTATCGTTGGAGCTCCTTTTTTCCTCCACGTTAGCTACCACGTTAATGTACTTAACGTGGCAACTAACGTGGGCTATGATGGCGTCGAAGGCGTTATTGGCGATCACTTTTTCCATTAACGCTACAAGCTTATCCCCATTCCACGTTAGTGGTCATGTTAATTAGCTTAACGTGACAACTAACGTAGCTCCTTCTTGCTTCTTTTGTCCTGAAATCAAGCAATTAAAGTGCATCAAAGTTCTGTTCCAAGTCATGAGGTTATGCATCATCAATTATATCATTCAATTCCTGCCTAATTCTCATGAAATCATGTAAAGTTCACAATGTTTGCTTGAATCAAGGTGTAAGTGTATTTTTGTCCAAAACTTGCTTATTTACTAAGAAAATGCATGAAACTACCCTAAAACAGTAAAGAAAAGGTCAATGAAACTGGCCAAGATGCCCTGGCATCACAAACTCATAGCCAAAGTGAGGATGAGAATTCATAGTGAAAGAGAAAATAAAAACAAAAGTCTAACAAGAAATAAAGAAAACTATGTCCTACAACTAGCAAAAACCAACAAACAAACCAAAAATCAAGCTATTCATAATATATACAATAGCCAATAATGTAACACCATTGCAACTCCCCGGCAACGGCGCCATTTTGATAATGAGTGAATTGTCGTGTCCATATAGAATTTCACACAATTGAATTTTCGTTGCATGTTTAGTTCTATACCAACAAACAATTCTCCCAATAAAAAATTTGGTTATCACAAGTTACAAACCCCAAATAAGAATTAACCGACGTATTTACACTCCGGGTCGTCTCACAAGGAATTGCAATGAAGTGAATGATTATTGGCTATGAAGATCAAGGGGGTTTGGTTTTTATATTTTTTTGCAAGAAAAGTAAATGAACAATGAACTAACAAAAGAAATAGAAAAGTACTCTTGAATAGACATAGGTAATTGAGATCACCATCCTTATCCACAAACCAAATATTGATAATTATGAGGAACCAAGCTCATTAAGTCTACCTCCAAAAGCTTTAAGTACGTATAATCTACTCCTAAACTTGAAGTACGTCAAATAGGCTTGATCACATCAACCCATAAGGTCTAACCTCACTACTACTTAACCTAGTAGTAGGCTAGTGTCAATGGCTATCAAATTGATCACCAAGGGTTCTCAAATCACCAATTCATTGAGACCTAATGACTCAAGGTCACTCAATTCCCTTAGCCTAGGCCAAGAGTTGAGGGAACTACTCAAAAACTAGTGAAAGCATTTTAACAAACACCTAGAGTGCAAGAAAAGTAAACATCATAAAATACTAGAATTAGTGAAACCCATAACTATCATAAACAAGAAATCAACAATAACAATGAAGATTAACATAGAAGAGCATGGAAACATAAAATTGCATTAAAGAAAAATAAGATCCAATAATTGTTCATAAATATAAAAGAGAGAAAACAAGAAATTAACAAGAGAATGAAAGTGTAGAAATAAGAAATTGTGGAAGAAACAATATGAGAACAATAATCAAAACCTAGATCTAAGATGGAATTAAATTAACCTAACCTAATTCTAGAGAGAAGATGGAGCTTCTCATTCTAGAAACTAACCTACATGATGCTATACTACCAAACAATTGCTCCCCCCTTGCCCAAGCTTGAATTCTGCATGAAATTGCATTGGAAATAAGTTGGGTTGGGCCCAAAGTGCTTCACACTTTAGTGGGCCACGAGTAGCATCGGCGTGCACGCGTACATGGCACGTGCGCGCCCCTATACATGTAGCAACTTATAGCAGATTTTATATCATTTCGAAGCCCCAGATATCAGCTTTCTAACGCAACTGGAACCGCCTCATTTGGACCTTTGTAGCTCAAGTTATGGTCATTTGTCTGCGAAGAGGTCAGGCTTGACAGTTTTACGGTTCCTTCATTTCTTCATGAGTTCTCCCACTTTGCATGCTTTTCTCCTCACTTCTTCCATCCAATACTTGCCTTATGAACCTGAGATCACTCAACAAATATATCAAGACATCGAATGGAATTAAAGTGAATTAAATTTAGCTATTTTAGGGCCTAAAAAGCATGTTTTCACATTTAAGCACAAATCAAGGGAGAATTGCAAAACCATGCTATTTCATTGAATAAATGTGAGAAAAAGTGATAAAATCCCCTCAAAATAAGCACAGGATAAACCACAAAATCGGGGTTTATCATTGGTATTGAGGTTGACCTTGGGGATGTTGAGGATGGTAGGCTTGCACGTTTTGGTTGGGTTGAGCTTGAGGAGCTTGGTTCCATCTTTGGTTTGAGTTATCCATCCATCCTTGGTTTTGATTTCCTCCATGTTGGTGAGATCCTTGATTGTAATTGGGTCTTTGTGGGTAAGGGTTGGCTACCGCCAATGTAGTGTCCTCTTGGAGTTAAGGGCACTCATCGGTGTAATGGGTATTACAAGCACAAACACCACATATTCTTGATGGTCCTTCGATCCTTGGAGGTTGAGGTGGAGCGTTTATCAAAGCCTGAGGGATTTTTTGCCCTTGGGTGATTTGTCTCAACAAAATTGTCATCTCACCGAGAGTCTTGGTCAAAATAGCATCTCTGGAGGGAGAAACTTCACTCACAACTTTTGGTTGTGGACTTCTTGCCCTTGAGTGTTGAGTTGAGTCTGCTAAGTCCGATATAACTTCTCATGCTTCCGCAGTGGTCTTGTTTTTTGTGAGGGATCCTCCACTTGCGGCATCTAGAATCTTGTCTTGGTGGTGCATCCCTTGACAAAAGTAACTGATAAGTACCAACTCATTAATACAGTGGTGAGAGCAAGCCTCCAGCAACTTCTTGAATCTCTCCCAATACTCATAAAGTCTCCCCATCTCGTTGCACAATGCAAGAGATTTCTTTTTGCAGCTTGTCTATTTTCTAAGGAGGGTAGAACTTTTTCCAAAAATTCCTTACACAGCAAGTCCCAATTGGATCTCTGATGAGCAAATTTCTACTAGTAAAGAATTTCATAGAAATAATCATGTTGCAAGTATAGTTTCTAAACCAAAAAAAATCCCTTCGTACAAAAAACTTGTTTGTCACTAAAGTAAATCCAATAAAAATAAATAACCGAAGTATTCAAATCTCAGGTCGTCTCTCAAGGAATTGCAGGGAAGTATGATTTATTATTGGTTTTGGAAAAATATATATTTTTGGGTTTTTGAAATAGGGAACAAGGAAATAAATTAACAATAAAGTAAATTAATTATCATGAAAACCATTGCAAGGTATAAGAACTGGAAATCTCATCCTAGTTATCCTTATCAGGTGTGATGAGAATTGTTTATTGCTCCTACTTAGTTAACCCTTACTAATTAAAGGAAAGTCAAGTGGACTAATCAATTTGATTCCTCAAGTCCTAGTCAACTCCTATGGAAAGATTAGCTTTAGAGGGATCCAAATCAATCAGCAAATTCCATTTTTCAATCATCAGCTGAGTTTGATAACTCACGTGTCACCAATTACTCAACCAAAGCAAAGGTAGAAAATTCTAAATTTTTTATATAATAAATAAAAGAAAGCAATCATAAATCCGAAATACCTCAAATTATATTAAATAGAAAATCAAATTAAACATAGGAATCCATAAACCAAATTGGGAAAATAAACAAACTAAAGTAATAGAATAAATAGAAGTAGAAGAGAAATTAAATTAAAGGAACATTGAACCTGGAATTGTGAAGAAGAAATCCTAATCCTAAAAGAAATCCTAAATCCTAAAACCTAAGAGAGAGGATGGAACCTCTCTCTCTCTCTAGAAAAACTACATCTAAAACTAAAATTATGAATTTTGAATGTTGTGTCTGATGAATGGATGCATGTTCCCACTTTATAGCCTCTATCTATGTTTTTTGGGTCGAAAACTAGGTCAAAAGCAGCCCAGAAATCTCCCCTAGCGATTTCTGATACGTCCAGCACGCGACAAAGTCATGCGTACACATGGATTGAGTTTTCTCCAGGTCACGCGTGCGCGTGATCCACGCGTGCGCGTCACCTATCTTCAGAGAAGCTATGGAAAATTATATATCATTGTAAAGTCTCGGATATTAGCTTTCCAACGCAACTAGAACCGCATCATTTGGACCTCTGTGGCTCAAGTTATGGTCGATTTAGTATCATGAGGTCAGGATGAATAGCTTTAGCAGTTCCTTTAGTTTCTTGTATTCCTTCCACTTTTGCATGCTTCCTTTCTATTCTCTAAGTCATTCCTGCCCTGTAATCTCTGAAAACACTTAACACATATATCACGGCATCGAATGGTAATAAGAGGGGATTTAAACATAGCAAATTTAAGGCCAAAGAAGCATGTTCTCAATCATAGCACAAAGTTAGGAAGGGAAAATGTAAAACCATGCAAATAGTATGAATAAGTGTGCAAAGACTTGATAAAAACCACTCAAATTAGCACAAGATAAACCATAAAATAGTGATTTATCAATCTTCCCACACTTAAACATTAGCATGTCCTTATGCTAAGCTCAAGGAGACAAAATGAATGAATGGGGGAAAGTAAGACTCATGAAATGCAACCTATATATGAATGCAACTATATGCTAAGATGGTTCTATCTACTTGGTTAAAAGTAAACAAGTTCTCCAAGACAAAAATAAATCAGATTCCACTAATTCAGATCATACAATAAAAGACAAGTAAACTTGTAAGAAGATAGCTCATGAAAGCAGGGAACATAGAATTAAGCATTGAACTCTCACTGGTAGTGTATATGCACTCTAATCTCTCAAGTGTCTAGGGTTGATCACTCTACTCTTCTCTAGTCATGCTTTCTAAAACTTTGTTCTTCATCTAACCAATCAAAAAATATTTAGTTTACCAATGCAAACATCATGAGGTCTTTTCAAGGTTGTAATGGGGCCAAGGCAAGGGTGAGGATATATGTATGACTAAGTGAGCTATAAATTGAATCTTTGACTAACATAAGCTCTCACATAAACACACACACTCTATATAACTTCTTAAATCATGCCTAGCAACCCAAAATTCCCATTTTTGCATCATATACTCATGTATCAACTATTCTTTTAATTTGTATCACATATGCATTGATCTTTTATTAACTTAACATTGGGGTAATTTTGTCCCCTTATTTATTTATATTATATATATTTTTTCTTTTTCTTTTTCTCTCTTTTTTTTGTTTTTTGAAAAATAAACACAACATATCAATGCACATGGTATTTTAATTATTTTGGCCTTAAATGAGCATGCACCCAAATTTCGAATAATTTATCAATTTAATACCTTCCTATCAACCCAAGTTCCCACGGTTTTCCACACTTAATTGATACACAATCTCTATCTTAAGTTAACCAAAGATTCAATTCTTTGGGATAATTAATTTGTTTTTCTGCTTAAGGTTAGTGGTGTGGTAAAATATAGAATAAATGGGGATTAAAAGGCTCAAAGTGGCTAACAAAGCTAATTGAAAGGGTAGGCTATTTGGGATAAGTGAGCTAGTAACAAATAATGGCCTCAATCATATGCAAGCATGTAAATACACTAAACAATGGACATATAGAATGCAACAAAGCAAAGATTGTAATTATAGAGAAGGAAATACACAAGAATAAAATATTATAGTTAAATAATGTAACCATGTAATTAAGCTCAAATCTCACGGGTTGTGTGTTCTTAGCTATCATCCATGTTCCAAATACAACTTCCAACAACTTTATCATAAATTTTTAATTTTAATTAGTGAAATACTATAAAATAGGGTCTTGAAAAGAAACTTATCACTTCAACCAAGTAGTAGTAGAATATGCACAAAGTCAAGCAAACATGCAATGAAACATGCAAATACAACAATGAACTAACAAATAAAATAAAACATTAGTGTTGAAAAGAAAATAACTAACCCACGGAAGTTGGTATCGACCTCCCCACACTTAAAGGTTGCACCGTCCTCGGTGCATGCTAAGATGTGCAAGTGGATGGGTCTCTCCAACTGACGCTTTTCTCCAAAGATTGTACAGATGGACTTGTTTGTCTCCCCATTAAGAAGTTTTTCCTCTTTTTCCTTCTTCGGTGGCCAGCCTAAAAGAAGAGAAAAAGAAGAACAGGAACCCAAAAACAATGATAGAAAACAAATAAAATATGAGTGGGTAATGCCAAATAATAAATGTCTCAATTACATGGTAGCTACAATATGTGGTGAGAAAATAGTAGAAGTATACGGCATATCAATAGTACAAGAATTACAATAATGGGGAAGAGAATGTGGGTAATGCAAGATAGTATAAGTGCATATCAATGCAAAAGGAATACCAGTATTATAAAAATGAGCATTGACTTATGAATAATAATACCCAATCAGAATAAAACAAGTCATGAAGCACCGGAATAACGCAAGAAAAGATGCAACAGTTGAATAAGAAAATTTAACACCAATGGAAAAATAATAAATTCAGAGAAGAAAATAAAAATAGCACAAAATTAAAATGTAATGAATGAAAGTATGCAAATAAATTAAGTAAAATAGGATGAAAGCGAAGAAGGATGAGAAGTTAAAGAGATGAAGTAAGAAGGAAAGAAGAAAGAAGAAAAGATAGAAGAAATTAGGATTAGAAAGAAAAGATAAGATAAGTGGCGGCGCAGGGATCTTGTGGTGTTGCGTGAGTGATGCGCACGCGTACTCCACGCGTACACGTGGGTCGCACAGGCAAAGGGGCGACGCGTAAGCGTCGATCATGCGTACGCGTGACCGTGTTTGTGCTACTCGCGCAAAGGCTTCCTTGCGCGTGCACAACTCTCTGTTTGTCTTGGGTGTGTGTCAAAATAACATGTGACACGTGCGCATCATTGACGCGTACGCGTAAGTTGTCAAAATTTGAAAATGGCGCGCACGGGTCAGGGACGCGTACGCGTGGTTGAATTTGTGCCTTGGGCACAGTGCCCACACCAGGCCAGCGCAACTTTCAGCCTGAGACCTCTTTACGTCGATTTTCCTAGGTCACGCGTGCACGTCATTGACGCGTACGCGTGAAATGCCAAATGTTCAAAATGACGCGCACGCATCCCTGGTGATGCTTGTACGATTGGCACACTTTCTGCACTGTTCCCACGCAACTTTCTATTTAGTTTTTTTTATGCAATATGCAATATGTAGATGAAGATGCAAACTATATGTACTAATAATGAGAAGAGTCACTTAAAAAGAAAACTAAGAAGAGAGAAAAGAACGATCATACCATGGTGGTTTGTCTCCCACCTAGCACTTTTAGTTATTATCCTTAAGTTGGACATTTGGCGAGCTCCTTGTCATGGAAGCTTGTGCTTGAACTCATCCAGGAATCCCCACCAGTGTTTGTAATTCCAGTAGCCTCCAAGATCCCACACTTGTTGCATAAGGCCTTCAAGCAAGGTAAAGCAAGTGACAAGGCTCCAAGAGTGTTGATTACTAGAATGAATTTCGGGGTCCCAGACCTTACTTTTACACCCGTCTTCTTGTTGATCATCATGATTCCATCCGGGTGGCAGGCAATCCGAATTCTCACTGACGTGTCCAAACAGCTTCTTAAACCCATTCGATCGAGCTTTACACCAATCCTTGCACTTCAACTTGGAGCATGCAACCATATTGAACCTTGCATGACAATTCCTACCACTAACCATCTCCCGCTTGCTCTTATAGCCACAAAGAGCTCTAAGTTGTCCATCCGTCTCAAACAAAGGATATTCAAGTGGGCTAATTAAGCTTAGGGATGAGAGATTTTCCCACTTGAATGAAGGGATGGATGGTTATGGCTTTGGGGGAGAGGTCTCCAACAACTTTGGCAAGGTTATTTTAGGCTCCATCCCTTGTGCTCTTCCTTGATAACTTTCACCTCTTTGCAAGCTTCTTCAATTTCAACCTCTTCCTCTTGGTAGCTTTCTTCTAATTTGATCTCTTCTTCATTGCTTTCCAAGGGCATGGGAGGTTGTGCTTCTTCTTCTTTAATCTCCATGTCAAGTTCAATGGGAGAGGATTCAATTGTAGATAAGGATTCATCAATAATTGAGTCCATCTCTTGATCAACCTCTTCAAAGTCTTCAACCAGGCTATGCCTTGGAGGTTGTACACCCTCCTCAACATCAATTTCAAATGTCTTTGAAGGAGGATCTATAACTTGACTTTCCCATGGAGGTTCATCATCTCCTAAGTCTTCAACCAATTCTTCCTCTTCAATAATTACGGCTTTCTCCAATTGTTTTAGTATAAAATCATACTCCTCCTTGATGATTTTCTTTCTATGACAACTCCCTTCAACTACTCCTTCATCTTCAAGGGTCTCTCCTACCTCCACATTTTGGCCTTCCTCTTGCTCCTCTGGAAATTGGGCCGCGTGTAACCGATCCATCGCGTTCCTAAGACGATCTCTTCTCTCTTGTTCCATGTCACTAGCATAATTGGGATCGTGTTACTCTTGGGTTGATGGATGTGGGTGTTCTTCCATAGAGGGTGGTGGTGTACTAGAGCTTGAGGGTTGAGTATTGGAGGTAGAGGGTTGGTCCATGCGGGATATAAGATTTTGGAGTGTAGAGGTTAGACTAGTGATAGAGGCAAGTATGGTATGAAGCTCTGTTTGCCCTTGGTGAAAAACACCAAGGGTGTTGTCATCCAGTGGAGGTTGGGGTGGATAGGAGGGTTCATTATTTTGGAGAAAGGGTGCATGGTAGGAATGTGGTTCTTCTTGGTAAGGATATGGAGATGGTGTGTATTGAGGTGGTGGTTCTATGTATGGTTCATATGGTTCGTATTGTGGTTGGTGTGGTGGATAAGGGTTAGGCTCAGATGAGGGTGTTTGGTAGTAGGAGGTTTGTGAGTGTGGTGGTTCAGAATTATGTTGAGGAAGTGGTTTATAAGCATATGGTGGGGCTTGTTGGTAACTACAAGGGGGTCCACCATATCTATCATCTTGGTACGCACCTCGGAATGGCTCTTGACCATAGTAAATTAGCAGAGGTTGGTTGTCATGAAAAGGTCCACCATAACTATTGTCTTGGTATGCATCATTGAATGGTTGTTGGTTATAGCGCATTGGAGGGGGTTGTTGCCAAGAGGGTTGATCAAATCCTTGTGGCTCTTCCCAACATTGATTCTTCCAACCTTGATGCCTATTCTCATTATAGCTTCCATTCCTTACAACAACATTGGAACCAAACTTGAAACCAGAGGGGTGAAAATTCATAGTAGCTAATAAAAATTAAAAATAAAAACAAATAAACAAGCAAAAGCAAATATTTACAATAACCAATAATAAAGCACACGTTTGCAATTCCCCGACAACGGTGCCATTTTGACAAGCGAATTTCTGCTAGTAAAGAATTTCATAGAAATAATCACATTGCAAGTATAGTTTCTAAACCAACAAAAATCCCTTCGTACAAAAAACTTGTTTGTCACTAAAGCAAACTCAATAAAAATAAATAACCGAAGTATTCAAACCTCAGGTCGTCTCTCAAGGAATTGCAGGGAAGTATGATTTATTATTGGTTATGGAAAAAGGTATATTTTTGGGTTTTTGAAATAGGGAACAAGGAAATAAATTAACAATTAAGTAAATTAATTATCATGAAAAGCATTGCAAGGTATAAGAACTGGAAATCTCATCTTAGTTATCCTTATCAGGTGTGATGAAAATTGTTTATTGCTCCCACTTATTTAACCCTTACTAAATAAAGGAAAGTCAAGTGGACTAATCAATTTGATTCCTCAAGTCCTAGTCAACTCTTATGACAAGACTAGCTTTAGAGGGATTCAAATTAATCAGCAAATTCCAATTTTCAATCATCAGCTGAGTTTGATAACTCAAGTGTCACCAATTACTCAACCAAAGCAAAGGGAGAAAAATCCAAATTATATATATAATAAATAAAAGAAAGCATTTATAAATCTGAAATACCTCAAATTATATTAAACAGAAAATCAAATTAAACATAGGAATCCATAAACCAAATTGGGAAAATAAACAAACTAAAGTAATAGAATAAATAGAAGTAGAAGAGAAATTAAATTAAAGGAACATTGAACCTGGAATTGTGAAGAAGAAATCCTAATCCTAAAAGAAATCCTAAATTCTAAAACTTAAAAGAGAGGAGGGAGCCTCTCTCTCTCTAGAAAAACTACATCTAAAACTAAAACTGTGAATTATGAATGTTGTGTCTGATGAATGGATGCATTCCCCCACTTTATAGCCTCTAATTTGTGTTTTCTAGACCAAAAACTGGGTCAAAAATAGCCCAAAAATCACCCTCAGCAATTTCTAATACGTCCAGCACGCGGCAAAGTCAAGCGTACGCGTGGATTGAGATTTCTCCAGGTCATGTGTGCGCGTGATTCTCGTGTGCGCGTCGCCTATCTTCAAGAAAGCTATAGCAAATTATATATAGTTGCGAAGCCCCAGATGTTAGCTTTCAAACGCAACTAAAATTGCATCATTTGGACTTATGTAGCTCAAGTTATGATCGATTTAGTACCAAGAGGTCAGGCTAGACAGCTTTAGCAGTTCCTTAAGTTTCTTGTATTCCTTCCACTTTTGTATGCTTCCTTTCCATTCTCTAAGTCATTCCTGCCCTATAATCTCTGAAAACACTTAACACACATATCATAGCATCAAATGGTAATAAGAGAGGATTTAAACATAGCAAATTTAAGGCCAAAGAAGCATGTTCTCAATCATAACACAAAGTTAGGAAGGAAAAATGTAAAACCATGCAAATAGTATGAATAAGTGTGCAAAGACTTGATAAAAACCACTCAAATTAGCAAAGATAAACCATAAAATAGTGGTTTATCAATCTCACTTCTTCCGGTTGAGTATAAAACCACTCCTTCACTTTTCCCTCCAAAGAGAAGGGGAAAGTGAAAACCAACACTGCTGCTTCATCCGCCCTGTGTCTTCTCGCAGTGGCGCATGCAACTTGAAAATCCTTTAGATGCTTCAGAGGATCTTTCCCGGGTTGTCCATTGTATTTTGGGAGCAAGTTTATTGTTCCAGACATGAGCTCAAAATTCGGATCCAAAGCCGGATACAGGATTTGAAACGGTTGCAAGTTAAGATCAGGAGCTCAGGCTTCCTTCAAGGTGATTCTACGAGGTGGGTCTGCCATGATGGTGTTACCTGAGTCACTCAAAGAGATTTCAATACTCCCCACAGATGAATATAAAGTCTCCTTGTTGATTGAAGAATGATGTTCACGGGTTGATGGTGATAGTGAATTGGTGTGCTCCTCGAGAGAGTCTGATTCACTATTCACAAAAGCTCGCCGGCACCGAGCTTGCCTTATACGAGTTAAAGTTCTTTCAATTTCCAGATCAAAATTGGCCAAGCTTGGGTCTGGAAGCGACCGTGTCATTCAACTGAGGAGGCAATGAAAGCATGCAATTATGAAAAGTAAAACAAAAATAGGCAAGTAAACAAGAATCAACTTAATAATCAACAACTACCAAGACTACTAGAGAGAGAAGTAGTATCTACAATTACTGCCAAGTAGCAAACCAAAATCAAGTATTCACACTATTCACATATTTACAACAACCAAAATAATAGCACTCATTGCACTTAAAGTGAATCCCCGGCAACAACGCCAAATTTGATAGCGAGAACTATTGCCGGTTTGGAATCGATCAAAACAAGCATCACTTCGTTGGTAGCATAGTCCAAACCGATCACAACTATCACAATCAAATGTTTAAATTCAAAAGATGTCACAATTCAAAACCGGGAGTGTTTAATTCCCGGGTCGTCTCCCAAGGACACTTGAGATCAATGAGTGTACAATTCCGGTTGTAGTGATCAAGGGATTTTCAATGAAAAAATGAACATATAAAGCAATAAAAGAACATGCAAAATTGTAATGATTGAACTAATGAAGAAATTAATGAACCGACTATGCACTATAAACAAGTAAAGTATAAAAGAGATTAACATAAGTGTGTATAAAAGATTGAAAGCATAAAAAGAGTCTTGGCTTGGAGTGAGCTAAGGGTCCTTTCCTTGTTGGAACCACAACTATGACAATAATAATGGATTAGTCTCACTTGATCAACCCTCACATCAGAAAGTAAGTTAAATGAGCATAAGTGTCCTTAACCCACACATCCTAAATTTCTTGCTAATTGCCTTAGCAACAAATTAGCGTTATTGGGAACAAGAACAATTAACAATCCAAGAATTGACATTAAATGTTGGACATTCCAACTCTAGGAACCCAATTGCTCACTTTTCCCAAGCTAAGAGTAAAAAATTTAGCCTAAAACCATGGTTGACATTTTATCAAACACTTGGTGGGCAAAAACTTTAAACATGGGAAAATAGAGAAAAGGCATGAAACTTAAAGTGACAAATAGTCTCAATCAACAAGAATAACACAAGAAAACATGAAACAAATATTAAACATTAAATTCATCAACAAGAAATTGAAATTGCAAAAGTGAAGTAAAATTGAACTATAACTTGAATTATAGGAAAGAGTAAGCACAATGTAACTATAAAGAGTAATAACAAACAGATACTTACAATGGAAGCTAGCAAAATCCAAGATCAAAAATGGAAATGGCACTTGAATGAAAAACCCTAATATAAACCCTAATAGAGAAGATGAAAAAACTTAGAGAAAAACTAACCTAAAAGCTTCCTATTACTACTCTTAAACTATACTAATGATATGCTATGTTGTTTCCTTCATTTCCCCTTTAATATGAGCTAAATGGCTTCAGAAATGGGCCTCCAAAACCCCCCAAAATCGCGGGTCACGTTCCATTTTAATGAAGGCATGTGTGGACACCTGCGCGTACGCACAGACTTGTGCGTCCGCACATCTTGCGAAAATCTCTTCTTGTGCGTATGCACAAGTAGCTGTGCACACGCACACTAGGCGATACTCTAAATGACCGCGTGAAACGGTCGAAGCAATCCACATGCTCTGATTGGGCGGCTGTGCGTACGCACGCGGATCTGTGCGTACGCACACGTCTCTATGCTCATCTCCTTTGATTCTTCATGCTTCCTCCACTTTGCAGCTCTTCTTCCATTTTCTCCAATCCATTCCTACCTTATACACCTGAAATCACTCACAAACAACATCAAGGCATCGAATGGAAGGCAAATGAAATAAAATAGATTAAATTAGGCACAAAAGAGCATATTTTTCTAATCAAGCACAAATTTGGAGGAAAGTTCAAAAGCATGATTTTCTAAGGAATAAGTGCAAGTTTATATGATGAAATCCATTCAATTCTAACAAAAAATCATCATCAAATTTGGATTCATCAGTCAACATTCCCAAGAATTTAGAATGCCGGTCACATCTTACATCGTAGGGTCAACAGAGTATCGGGCTTAACCTGGAACACGTAGTGGCAAGTCACAGTACTTTACCCAAAGACACCTGTATCTCAGATAATTTAAATGTGTATGCCTCATACATTTCATAGTAATTACAGAAATCAATTATTCAAGCCTTAGTATCATAAATCTTTCAAACATACTTCTCCTTCATATATGTTTCATCATTTTAACCTTTACTTCACCCTCAAGTTACCCTAATTTCCTAACTTCACATCAGTACTAAGCTTCTTAATCAAGCTTAGAACTAATCAATATGAGAATAGAGATTTAGAAGTTTGAAATTCAATTTAAAACTAAAAATCTATTTTTTTTTTTTTGCAGAAAACAGGGCCAGGGCCATGCGTACGCGTGGGTATGCGTTTAGCCCAAGATGCATACGCATCCCCTAGTTACTTATATGCATAAGTCCCTATTCCACGCATACGCGTCAGCCATGTGTACGCATGGATGCACGATTTTCCAAAAATTTTCACTAAGTCTAAAACTGCAGCTTTGCCATTTTAAACCCCGAACTTCCGGCACGCATAACTCTTCCATCTTAAAACATTTTTTCTCCGTTCTTTGAACAGTGTAAACTTCATGGACCCAATTTTCATATAAAACAGTTTTGAAGTCATTTGGGGGTCCGAAAGCCGAGTTATAAGCTACTGAAGTTCGGCCAAAAACAAAATTCCACAAAACTTCAAACCTCATTCTCATTAAAGAAAACTATTCCCATCTCTATATCAAACCTGCAAATTATTGACAAGCACAACCCCCTCAACACTACAATAATAATCATAATACACCATATCTCAACCAACATTTTCATACATACACTTCCCAATACACCAACAAACCATAATTCACCAATTCTATATATATATATATATATATATATATATATATATATATATATATATATATATATATATACTCTAATCTTTAATTCATCAGTTTTCATTCAATTAACAAGCAGCAAACCAAAACATTCCTCTTATCAAGGGCACCAAACAATAAATATACACATACATTCCAACATATCCTATGGTCATCTAGCCTAAGTTTTCACAGAACATTACATATTAAATACACAAAATCTAAACCATACCTTGGCCGATTTCTACGTTTGGTCCAAGGCAACACTTAAGCCACACATACACAGCTCCACAATTCACAAAATCACCAAGAATTGACACCAATCCAAGGCCTCCAATGTCCACAATTTCAAGTTCCAATTACATACACACCACCTAATACAAATATACAACACATATGAACCCAAACTCAATATCTATTGCACAAATTCGGAAATTAAATAGGTTATAGTTTTCTCACCTTATCCAAGCTTTGTATAAGCAAGAGTGAACATTTTCCTCAAGCTAATTCGATCATAATACATCAAAAAGTAAAGAAATTCAACACCACTACATAATTTTTTGAAAATTGGGGGGAAGGAGAGGTTGGAGTGTTAGAGTAAGTTACTAAAGAAATTTTTCTGATAGAATTGTAGAGCTCGACGCGCTGAACACGTAGTCGCAAACGGTGTGGCGATCAGAGCTCGGATGGAGGAGTTATGGCAAAGGGAATGTTTGAATGAAGGTTTGGAAGCTTTGGGTGTTCTTCCTCCTCTGTGAGTGTTTCCCAATGTGAATGAGGAAGAGAATGGAAAGAGGAAGCTGTGTCCTCACTTAATGGATGGGCTCGATTAGACCTTGGGCCAATTTTGGGTCCAGTTCAACCGGTTCGGCCCGTCCGGCCTGATCTTGGGCTAAATTCTTCGAAATTAATGTTAAATTTCTCATTTTAAAGAGCTCTATCCTATTTTAACATAAGATTTTCATTTCTATTTTTTCTTATTAAAATTTGATTTATTGGCTAATTATTTATTAATTTTAGCGGGGTTTACACATAAAGGTTATATTTTTCTGACGGTAAACTAATATATGAAAAAAGTCAGTAAATAAGACAAATTTATAAAAATAAACTTGTTATGTGTAGTCTACATTATACATATGAAATAAAGTTAAAAAATTAAATTTCACAAATATTTTGAGAAAGAATTATATTATACACTAATTAGTTAATAAGTTTTGAAGCTAATAATATAATTATTTGTCAAGTAATATAAAATAAAATTTAATTATTTTATATTTTTATATTGGGGTTTAAAATATTATTTTAATATAATTATTTAATATTATAAAAGTTTTATTGCATGCCACTGCTACCTAGGATGAATAGAATGATGTCACTTTGTTCCTTGGCGCGAAATAAAAAAAAAGACGATGTCATTTTGTTACGCAGGGAATTGAAAAGGTTTCTTGAAAGAGAGTATTGATCATTCACCACTTTTTCTTCTTCTTTTCTCAAGCGTCTTGTCTCCTTTTTCTTTAGTGAGAATGTCGTTACACTAGAGCAGTTTTCATTCGGTTATTTCTTGGATTTATTGTCACGAGAAGGAAGGACGCCGACGGCAAGAAGTTGCCGAAGCCAAACATGGCCATCATCATTTGTATGAGTGAGGTTAGTAATTTATTTTTTTTTTTGAAAAAAAAAATTGATGTTCATTAATGGTTCTTAGTTGGAGTTAACTTTTTAGGTGTTTTCGTTTGCATTTCTGATTTTATGCTAATATTATCTTGTTTGAATTTTTCTGGTTACTATGTTAAGGTGGAATTTTGAATGCACTATTTTTTTATGTATGGAACAAGGGCATTTTTCTGTTAGTGTTATTCATGTGAAGTTGTGATTCAATGTTGTTGTATTATGTATTTAATTTGTTTATTTGTTTATGATACAGTTGGTAGTTCTAGATATAATGTTTTATCATGGAGGATCTTTTGAAAAAGGTATGAATGGAGAGTTGGGTTATTATCCTAATAAAAGAAACAACTTGGGTGATCTCGAGGTGGATAGATTAGATATACTTTATTTGATAAACGACTATAAAGAGTTAGGTTATGATAGAATGAAGGAAATTTGGTAGCTTGTACCTAGGAAGAGCCTCAAAGTAGGTTTGAGGAGTTTAAACAGTGATGCAGATTAAGAGAGATGTGTCATATGGCTTCACAAACAAGGGTCTTATTGATGTCTATATTGAATATGGGGTTTCATCACCTGAGCTACTACAAGGAAAGGAGGTTATGATCTATCTTGATGATGAAATAAAAGTTCACAATTCAATCACAGGCCAAAGTTAGATTCTATTTGTAATAATGCTTATGAAGTGTTTAATTTGAAAATAAAGGTAACAAGAGGAAAGCCAATAATCACATTACTTGAAGAAATGTTTAATTTTGGAATATTCTAATTTGTTCATCTAGTTCTGTTCTCATTTGCATTCATTGTAGGTTTCTGAGGCTAACAAGACACCAACAAGACCTATAAAACTGACACCTAGAAGAAGGTTACCTCCTCCAATAGCCTCTGTAGCCTTAGACCCAATGCAGGGAGCTAATTCAGCCACTGCAGCATGGTTGGCAAGCTTCATGAAGTTCGTTCCTATATCAGGATTTAAACACCCAAAAAAAAAGTGACATTTAAGCTTAGTGTCCATAGAATTAGGGTATCAACTTGAAAGCTAAGGATATTTTGTGAAGCAACTATGATAATGCTAAGTTTCTTTTTTTTTGTGCTAATTTCTAGACTCATGCAACTATGTTATGGTACTTGGGTATTGGGAAACAATTCAGACAATGCTAAGCTTTTTTTGTCATTTTTGCATTATGCAATACTTTAGATGAACCTGTGTTATTTTAGATTAGTTAATGATGATGTTTATGTTAGTTGTTCTTGTTATTGTTTATCCATATGAAAATTGTGTATTGAATTAAATTTACGTCAATAATACTAATAAAACAAGCTATCACAGTGCACAATCAATCCATACTAAAAAAACCAAGTTATTCCAATTACAATGCTTGTAACATGAATTGCAACCATCTTCTATTCAAATCTTCACCAACAACATTAATACAAACACAACAACTACCAAAACCTTAAACCCAGCACTTGAATCATCACTTTCACATTTCTAACATCTGCTTCTATTTTCCTACCCTTCATGTAAAGTTCATCTTCATTTCATCCTTCACATTTTCTTTATCAGCTTTTATAGGCACCTCATCATGTATAAAATCTGTCCAAATAAATAACTCGCACTATTTCTTTCCAACTTACTAAACATCTGAAATTAAATCAACAAAACTTAAAGATACAGAATCAATTACTTCTGATAACTATGGTTATAATTTTTTATACCAAAATGTTATTTGTACACCAAAATCAGTCACTAATATATTTGTATTTAATACATGTGTAATTTAATTTACTTTTAATATGTATTTATATTTTAACATGTATTTTATATTGATGACTGATTTTAGTAGCTAATTTTAATGTTCACATAACATAACTCAATTTTTTATCAATTCCGCTACATTACTAACAGTATTTCTGTCAATTTCTACAAACTCTTTTTTATAACTGTATTTAATGAAAATATTTTTATAAATATGTTTAATAAAATTATCTTTTTTATAACTGTATCTAATAAAAATATCTTTATATATGTATTTTTTATATGTATCTTTTTATATATGTATTTAAAATATAATAATTAATTATTATTAACAATAAATTATCAAATAGTATATTAATACCTATAATTTTTTATTTTTTTATTGTTCAGTTTGGTACTTTACATAATAACACTGCGGGCTAAAAAATTTTGATATGGTAGTAAAATGGGTGTCATACTTTAACACGGTGATTTTTTGTGTTTTTCAAAACTATGAGAGTACACAAATCGGACCCACCGATTTTGTGTTGAAAAAATTTAAAAAAGTTGGAGTACACAAATCGGACCCACCGATACCGATTTGTGTACTCCAAATTTTTTTAATTTTTTCAACACAAATCGGACGGTCCGAGTACAGAAATCGGACGGTCCGATTTGTGTACCTAAAAATCGGACGGTCCGATTTCTATACCTTTTAAAAATCGGACGGTCCGATTTGTACTCCGTACATTAAATCATCCCACATTTTAGAAAAATACCACATTAGATCACATTTTAGAAAAACACCATTATTAATCCAATATTAAAAATAAAAAAATCTAACACTGCGTTGCGTTTCTAAGTTCTAACTACCCGCGTTTGGCGCTGCATTCTTCTTTCAATAATGAGTCGCAAGAGAGACAAACCCTCTTACACTTCTTCCCGCCACGCCCCCTACCCGAAGCGCCGCCGCCCACCGCCGGAGACCGTGCTTCAGGAGCCGGAGGACCGACCATCCTCGAGGCCTGCGCCCCCGTCCGCGGTGGTCATTATGGGCCTTCCCAACGACTGCTCCGTCCTTGACCTCAAGTCCCGCTTCGAGATCTACGGCCCCATTGCTCGCATTCGCATCGACGGCGACGCGGTCGGATATGTCACCTACCGGACCAAGGACTCCGCCGACGCCGCTATCGCCGCCGGCGCCGACCCGTCCTTTGGAATTACTCTTCACTCCAAAAAGGTCCCCCTTTTTTCGCCTTTTGTTTTCTATCTTCGAAATTTAGGGTTTAGTGTTTTCGGATCTTACAATTTTGAAGTTTCCATGTTGTGGAGGAGTTGTTTCCAGCTTAATTGAGAAAGTATAACATGATTGTGTCCGGAATCGTTATATATTTTGAGAAATTTCCAGATTAATTGTTCGAGAGTTGGTGAAAGTTTGAAACGTTGAAGTTCCAATGTGAAGTTGAGCTCTTCTTAAGTGTGCAAGAGTGGTTTTATCCGTTAAAATTGAACAAAATTGAAGTGAACTAGTTTGAAATTTTGAATCTAGAAGCTGAAAACTGAAAACTAAAACTGAAATCTCTATGTTGTACCATTATGGTTTCTTTGTTAAAAATTGGATGGTTTTCACCTAAGTGTTTGGAATTTTGATGAAACAATCTTGAAAGGTTGGAACTTTGATGAAAGTTGTGCAAGAGTGATTAGTTCTTTCCGTTGAGATAGTAGCAGAATTTCAGCTTAATTGTTTGGGATTTGACTCACTTTAAAACTGAACAGTTTCATTTAATTTGTTTAATGTGTAATTTGGGGAATGGCTTAATTGCATTGTTAATAATGTTGGAGAAATTAGTGCATGCTCGCTTTGTGTTCCATGATCAAGCACAACCACTCATTCTTGATTTTATACATTTAACTTCTGAACATTATAATAGCAAATGAATTACTATGAATTTGAAAACAGGTTCAGGTGTTGTGGGCAACTGACCCTCTAGCCATGTGGAGGGAAGGAATTGGTAATAACAACAAGGACAAAGGATCAATGTCGAAGCTTGTGCGTGCTGAGGTACCTTTGAGAAGACATGGAAGGGGTAATAGACTTGCTTCAGCTATAGGCAATACCAGAACCAGTGTCGATAACGCAGGTAGCTCGGTTCTTGAAGTACCTTTCAAGGGAAGAGAAATTGTTGCTTATGATGATATCCTCTGATCAGTGAAAATCATCATAATCAAAAGGATTATGTTTGTTTCTGTAATATCGGTCTCAGTTTTAGGGTTAGGTATTTATAATGTTTCTGTTTAGGAAGAAGTTGCTCAATTATGAGCTACTAAGGTGTAACTTTGTGCAAGCTATTTATGGAATTCTAGTTTCGACAATCATGGATTTAATGGGGTAAATATTGATTACTATGTAGCATCTTTTTCAGTTATTTAGAATGCAAATGTGTAAATTCATGATTCTTTTCATATGAACCTTGTTGAGTTTCATGATGTTACACTGCTGCTTACTCTAATTTAATTGTTGGAGTGCTTTTATAGTGAAGCAGGGGAATATTTGTAACTTTTCTTGTAAGCAATGGACCCAATTCAATGATTCAATTTGTGCATGGAATTAAAGTTTCTCCTCTGCTAGGATCATTCAGCATTCGGCTTTACTCGGGGGAACTTTACAACATGGTTTAATTGTTACATTAGGCAATAAATTGTATAGTTAGTGTAGTCCATTGTAAAATTATGCTTAATGCACACCTTCTCCATTTGACTTATGTATTTGTTTCGTTGGCAAAGAGATATTGTCATTTTTAAATTCGATATATTACCTTTTTTTTTTGTTATTCTTTTAAACTATTCTCTATCCTTATTATTTTGTTTTTTTTTTTTTTATGGTAATAGAAGAAATCTTTAATTATAAAGATAGTTTAGAAATAACAGAATGACATTATCCATTATGGCCATATAGAAGTGGGAGTAATATTAATCAACAAAAAAATATTTACGAATTGAATCTTTTTTTTTTTTGAAAAAAATTAATAATTAAAAATTTGTCTCTATTTTTTATGCCTTTTCCCTTTTCTTTTAATCACAATTTTATAGATAAAACAGTTGTTTCTGTTAAAAATTTTTTCATTAATATTCCTGTTTTTGTTCCATCCTCATAGGCCATAGCTATTATTGCTACTGCTACCTACACTCAATACCGTCATCACTTCATCTACTTTCGTTGCATCACACTTTTGGGTTTCTCTGTGTTGTTGTACTTTATATCTGATCCTGCGAATTACGCAGGTTCTATTTTACTTTATTTTATTTTATTAATTTTTTTATAGAAATTTTTGTGAATTTGGATGAAGTTTAATTTCAATTTGTGCTTGATATATATTAGAGGAAACTTTGTTTCAATAATCAGAAACCAAACTATATAAATCATAGTTATGTCAATATAATGTTGGAAGATAACATCTCTCTTTTAATTAAAAAAATGAAGAATATTTGTGTTTACTATGAATTTCAGGCACTAGTACAACAAGAAAGTGACCACCATTTTTATCAAGCGCCAAAGCATAAAAGATAAACTTTAGAAATACAATGTTATGCTTGAAAGATGCAACATTATTCTATTCGTCGGTCCCTTCTGGATCCTCTCCACTTGCTAACAAAAATTGACACTGTCCAAATCATATATACTTTATCTTATTGATTGATAATTCTAAATGTAAACCAGTTGAAGCCATATATAGAAACAATAGAGTACATAAGTGATAGTAGATTAGTAGCTTATAACAAACTGCGCTACCTTAGCTAAAATATATGAGAATTGCTTAACCAACTGTGTTATTACTCTATACATCTCTTCTCAAACATAGTTTTAGATATATCTTTTGCTAATTAAAATTGATTTTTGCTTTGGCTTTGAAGCTCTAATCTCAAAAGTTGGTGTTGAGAGTGATTTTGTTAGGATATCAACCACTCAATATAAAATCCAGAACTTTTAGAAAACTTTTAGAAAATCTCATTATAAGTGAATTTTAATTTATTTATTTATTAAAGATTTTAATTTTAAAAATTATTTTAGTAAGACTAATTAAATCAAGTTTGATAATTAAATTTAGATTTTTATCTAATTTCATAATTATTAGATAATTTTTATATTTATATTATAAAATTTAATAATGGTAAAATAATAAAAATTTTATGATTTATTTTAAATAATTAAAATTTTAAAATTTAATACTTAATTTTTATGAATGAAAAAAATTAATTATATTATCTCTTATTATTGAATTAGAATAATTTTTAAAAATTAATTTATAATTTATAATTAAATAATATTTTTTTAAAAAACAATTTTATTGAATTAAAATTTGTTTTTAATTACTCTATTACCCCCTAATTTTATAAAAATTACTTAAACTAGTCCTAATCCAACAATCACACACACTCACCTCCCCAAACCCTAGTCACCCCCAAACCCAAACGAAACAAACAAAGAAAGAAAGGGAAAAGAGGAAATGGGGAGAGCAGAGGGGAAGGGAGATCGTTGAGGGAAAATAGAAGAGGGAGCCGGCGCGGTGGGTGTCACTGCCACCGTTGCCGCCGCTGTTGACAGGAAAAGAGAGGGAGATCTGAGAGAGCTGAACGGGAAGAGAGGGAACGAGACCTCGCCGCCGTGCCCAGCCCGCTGCGTGCCCTATCGCGTCACCGCCCAGCCGCGTCCAACCCACCACCTGTCGACGTCATCGTGTGTTTCCGTTGAAGGAGGAGGAGCGCGAACCAGAGCCATGAAAAGGAGAAGCAGGGGGCGCGCAGTGGAGGAGAAGCCGCCACTGCCGTCGCGTCTTGCTGCCGCTGCCACTGCTGAGGTCACCGTTTTCGCCATTGAGGCTGAAGAGAGAGAGAGGCGGACGGGAGATAGACGCGTGTGAGAGGAGGCGAGCCAACGCTGTCACCGTCACGTGTGGAGTTGCCGCCGTGCACAGCCGTCGTCGCGTGCTCCATCGCTGTTGCTGGAAGTGGGTGGCCGCGCCTCTGACACCGGAGAACACTACCGCCGCCGTTGAGATCCACTACCGGTCGCCACTGCCGCTTAGGGTGGATGCCGCCAAATCGGTTTAGATACCGATGCTGTCTCATTTTTCTTATTACACTATTTTTGTTCCAAAAATCTCGCGATAGTATTCTGTTACGAGTATTAGGGCATTTGTGATATTAGTGCTTGTTTGGGGCGATTATTTTGATAAAAAAAATTTTTTTAGTAAAAAAAAATTTCTTTTTTTAGTTTTTAGTGTGTTTACCAAATTTTTAGTAGTAAAAATAAAAATACTAGAAAAATAAAATAAAAACATTTTTTTTGAGAAACTGTAATTTATATATATTTTAAAAGATCTTTTTTCTTAAAAAAAGGTTTTTCATGTAATAAATAAATACTTTTATATTGTTATACTCAACCATAATTGATAAATAAAAAGTTCTTTTTATATGACATATCTAAACATAAAATCACTTTTACTTTTACATAAGATCTTTTTAAAAAAGATAACTCGAATAAATTTTTTTTTTAAAAGCTCAGAGCCAAACAAGTCCTTAATGTTTTAGGAGTTTGGAACTTGGAAAAAGATGATGGACTTATTGAAAGTGTATTAGGCATTATATCTTTGGAACGATAGTGTGGGCACTATATCCCTGGGTTGGATTATGATGGATAATCTTTTCTGCCACAAGAGTATGCCAGACATTATATCCTTGGAGCATGCAAGTGTGTCAGGCATTATATCATTGAAACGATACAAACGCTTGACAGGTGCTATATTCTCGAACGTAGCAGAAAAGCAACATCCGAAAGGATGTATCGGTTTGGCATTTATGGACCGACAAGTGATATCACGAGCCAATAGGATAGACATTCATCATATGCATCTATGTGACATTGTTTGGATGTGCAACCTGTAATTGGTTTGTCTATGTGAATAATTATATTTAACTGCTAATTGCTATACTTGATGTAATTGATTTGTTTGTGTTTGAATCTCTCTACTTGTGTTTGTAACTGAAATTGGTTGAATTGTGGTGATTTAGATGTTGACTGAGTTGTTTGGGCCTGATGCTGTGATTGATTATGTGATGGGTCAGAGGCCGTGATTGATTATGTGATGGGCCGGAGGCCGTGATTGGTTTGAGTTTTTGGTTTAGTAAAGTATGAATGATCAAACTGGTTCAGTATAGACTTAATGAACATATACTCGGAACAGCTTGGTCATTCATACTGTCTAGGGAAAACTTTTAATATTTGATACAAAAGGTTTTGGGTTTTGAAGAATAAACAGATTTCTCTTTTAAAAAGGTTTACAGATTTATGAATATAAATCTTTGGTTTTTGAAACGATACATAAGGCGAACAATGGTAATTGTATTCTGAAAACAGTTTTATTTTATAT
Source organism: Arachis stenosperma (assembly GCF_014773155.1). Lineage (NCBI taxonomy): Eukaryota > Viridiplantae > Streptophyta > Magnoliopsida > Fabales > Fabaceae > Arachis > Arachis stenosperma. The sequence continues at coordinate 40,616,265 of NC_080381.1, read as the reverse complement.
ATCTTATTATAACAATTCTCTAATCCTATAGTGAGAACCAGCGAGGACGATGTTCTCACTCCGCTACAGGTGTTTCCTTTTCAGGATACAGACGAATGAGTCTCAAAGAGTTTATTTTCTTTTCCATTTATATGATGTATTGTTTTATTTTAGATTTTATATTTTTCATCGCCTTTATCTTTACACATATTGTAAGAGGGATAGGATTTGTATTATGTAATGCTTATAAGTCAATATTATATATATATATATATATATATATATATATATATATATATATATATATATATTCTTTGTAGGTGTTATATGTGGTTTGTAAGTACGTATTTATGTTTTCAACTAAAAGTCTTTTAGAAGGTTATACGGTTTTAAGTTTTAGCCAGACTCCTATCTCAGTATTAAATATATTTAGAGTCGTCGTACTATTCAAGCTATCAGAGTGGCACAGCCGGAAGCGTGACATTCTGATAGTGAAGATGTTACACTCAAGGGAGTGGAGTTAAGTGCACTGATTTTTTTTTTCTATATCATAGAATGAAGATCAAGCACAAAGCGCTTGGTTTATTGTAGTGAAAGGATTTGCAACTAAAAACACTAAGCTTAAAATGCTTAATGCTTGTTTGGGCACTATTAAATCGATAAAAAGATATTTTTTTCAATAAAAAGGATCTTTTTTTTAGTGTACTTGGTAAATTTCTAATAGTAAAAGTAAAAGTATTAAAAAAATATTTTTTGATAAGCTACCATTTACATCTTTTTTTTAAAGATTTTTTTTCTAAAAAAAGCTATTTTTCACATAATAAATGAACAAAAAAGTATTTTTATCTTATTTTACTTAAACATAATTAATAGATAAAAAGATCTTTTCACATGAGATATCCAAAGATAAAATCAGTTTTACTTTTGTAAAAAATCTTTTAAAAAAATATTATTAAAAAATCTTTTTCAAGAATGGCACCCAAACGAGCCCTTAACTTTACTATAAAAGAATTAATGAGCCTGTTGATTTTCAATTGCTACCCCATTATCATTTTCTTCCAATATAATTGTGTCAGGTTTTTAACTTTGTATACTTTATAAGTTTTAAGTCCCCAATGCTTAATTAAGCAATTACCTTTTTTAATTTATCTATATTTCTTTGTTCACTTGATTTTGGTCTTATCCAATTTAAGGTGTATATACTGTTTGTTGACAATATCCAACAAAACATTGACATTCTGTGACAACTGACGTGTTTTAAAGACTCCATAGATATTTTGAAGAATTATGAAAGTCATGGTAAAGTATCTTTATTTTTTACTTCTTAGTTTTGTTATTTTAGTCCTTGGGACATCAAAGCTTACTCGGCATTATGCTGTAGATTTGGGAATTAAAATGGCTAGATCAGGTACTTATCACCAGAAATGGCATGCAGTAAATACAATTTTAACAGACAACATATAGAATGGTCGAAACAGTAAAATGTGCCATTCTATGAACTTGGAGGACATGGTAATTCAAAAGGAAAAATGGTTGATTTGTAATGTTAGTTTAGAGTATTATGATTTTTGCATATATCGTTATAAAGAACCGTGTTTATATACATATAATAAGGTTATTCAATGAGAATCTAAACTCTACCCCGATATTTTAGTTAAAATCTTGAAAATGAACCTATATTTTGTTTTGATTTGTTTATCTTTTTTGTGTCCTAAGATTTTGTAAAGGGTAAATAGTCACTTTGGCACCCGAAAGATTCAGTTTTTAATAAAATGGACCTCAATATTTATTTTTAACAAAATGATTCCTGAAAAATATATCTATTTGACAAAGTAATGCAAATGTTTGGTCAATAGTTAATTTATTTAATCAACTATTAACTTATTATAAAATTACTAATCTACCCTCTATTCTCTCTCTCCACTTATCAGTCTATTACTACCATATCACCATTGCAACAGTTTCCATCAACAACCACACTGATACCAATCTTCCCAAAGTGGAAAAGCTCCGCTTCCAATCCCATTTCCTTTGTTTCTCCCATCGCGGCTACCATGACCTCTCCCCCCTCCCTCCCTCTCTCTCTCTCTCTCTCTCTCTCTCTCTCTCTCTCTCTTTCCCCTACCGCCAACCACAACTATTGCAAGAGGACCTCCAATTCATTTGTCGTTGCCATGAACGGTCCTGCAAGAGGACATCCATTTCATCGGCAGGCTCGCCTCGTGACTTATCATCGCCTCTCTCCAATCATCAGTTGCTATCGTCGTGCTTCATTATCACCTTGTGTTTCATCATCTCCCACTTTTGTTTTAAGAAAGTTATAGAGTGAACTTAATTGAAACCAATTTTTCAAAACCCACATTTTTTGCCATTTTCTATTCCACCCACAAAACAACCTTGTTTTCTTTCTTATCAGGTATTTCTCCCTCTGTTTTCTTGTTTTTTGTCTTCATCTTCTTCATCTTCGAATTGTTCATTGTTCTTTATTGAAATTCTTGGTCAAGATCTGTTATTGGTTTCTCCGTGGCCTGCGATTATGGATATCTAATTTTACATGTTGTTGGGGTTTATTTTGTTTTGTCCCTATTTTATTATTGAATTAGATTTGATTAACCATTATTTGATTATGATGAAATTAATTTTTGAGACTTTGTTTTGTTCCTTTGTTTATTACTATTTGGGAGTTTTCTAGTTAATTTAGGTGTGATTATTATGTTAATGTTTTACTCATTTTGGTTAATGCAATAGAGAATTGGAGATTGGTTATGGTGGTGGTGGAAGCAGAGGTAGGGGTAGGGGAAGGGTGTGCAGTAATGTAGGTGAAGGATGAAGAAATGGTGGTAGGTAATGGTAAAAGAGAGTGTGGGTAAATTTGTAATTTTATAAGAGAGGACAAAGATAAATTAGTACCTTCATAAAAAGATTTAACAGCTGACTAGGTAAATTAACCATTGACCAAATATTTGGGTCACTTTGTCAAATGAAATATTTGAGGGGGGAAGGGGGTAAAAACCAAATGTTGATGTCCGTTTTGTCAAAAACTGAATTTTTTGGGTGCCAAAATTACTATTTACTTTTTTATAAAATATAAGATTCCACTGTAACTAAATGTTGGATCTCCTTTTAAATTTTGTAAGGATAGTTTATTTAGTGGATCCAATCGAAAGTAATTTGATTTGTTTGGTCTTCTAGTTCACAATGCTCAAGCTGTGATATTTTGTTCCAAAATAGCAATTATCTCATGTTCCTAATATAGCAAAATTAGTTTAAGATGTGGTTAATGTTAAAATATGAAAAATAAGAAAGTGTATTTGTTTCAGTTAAAGGATGAGAGAATAGCTCTGTTTGGATTATTCAAGCTTTGGAGTGCCATAAAATCATTTGAAAAACTTTAAACAAAGGAACCAACATAAATAACACTCCATATATCTATTTCCCCCCAAATAACCTCAATTCTTGACTTCAATTCCTTCAAGAATCATCAAAACTCATTTTGGGAGTCTTTCATTCTTGTTCTAGCTGAATACAAATTTCAAAAAAAAAAACTTACAAATATAGCGATGGTTCTAATGCATCAGCTTAACAACATATATAACAATCTTTGGCCTTCACATTGGCATTTTATAAGCTACATTCTGGCAATGTCCTCCCCACCAATACCATGTAGCATGTAGTCTTTCTTCATTTCCTTTAAAACTGCATCATTAGTGCTGTGAAAAAATAGAACACAGAAAAAGAGGTCCATTACTATATTTCTAATACTAGAATCCTGATTGAGTGTATATATAAAAGTAAACCGATCATAATGCCCTATGATCAATTGATAGTAGATATAGTTGGATAGGTTACATGATCAAATGAGCTTGATGGAGGATATTTATAGAAAATTAAAGTCCAAAACCAGCCTCAGTCATTGAAGCAATCTAGCAGAAAATTCAAAAATCACCATCTCTTATTGTGAAGACTCTAAATTGGAGGTATTATTTTCTTATGACTTATTCTTTGTATCTTCTATAGATTTTCTCCAAGACCACAAAACCTACATTAGGCCACCATTCCAAACATGCAAGAGAAATACATGTGGTTGCATCGTGAACTTAGTCTATATAAACTTGATAAACAGAAAAAAAGTATAGACCTAAAAGATGCCATTTCAAATCATTTTCTTATCACATACAAACATTAATGGATTGTAATTAAAAAATGTACCAAAGAAATGGGGATGAAACATTGGAATTGCAGTTGCATGACTAACAAAATTCAAAGTATACATTGGATATAAGCAATTCCAACAAAGTAGTCAATTTAAATAACAAAATAGTGGATTAAGAATACAGAGGCTAAACAATGCCTGTTTCTCAAGCTCAGAACTACAGCCTGTTTTCTTTCTTACTAACAGTGAATACTGAATACAACTCTACCATATTAGAATGATAGGAAGTATATTTATTGTGTATAACTAATAGAAAATACTACAAAAAGAATCCAAAATTAATTAAGATAGTTTTTTGCTAGAAGATATTAAGATTTTTAATTCTCATGGGACATGTTTGATCAGTTAACTTTTAATGCAAACACATGACAAAATAATAATTAATCAATTATTAGGTCTAACAATTCTATAGACAACAAGATTTAACTTCTGGTGCATGATGAGCGGATAATTTATACGCTTTTTGGCATTGTTTTTAGGTAGTTTTTAGTAAGTTTAAGCTACTTTTAGGGATGTTTTCATTAGTTTTTATGTTAAATTCACATTTTTGGACTTTACTATGAGTTTGTGTGTTTTTCTGTGATTTCAGGTAATTTTTGGCTGAAATTGAGGGACTTGAGCAAAACTCTGAAAAAGGCTGACAAAAGGACTGGTGATGCTGTTGGAATCCGACCTCCCTGTACTCGAAATGGATTTTCTGGAGCTACAGAACTCCAAATGGCGTGCTCTCAACGGCGTTGGAAAGTAGACATCCAGAGCTTTCCAGAAAAATATAATAGTCCATACTTTATTCGGGAATTGACGACGTAACTTGGCGTTGAACGCCAAGTACATGCTGCTGTCTGGAGTTAAACGCCAGAAAAATGTCATGATCCGGAGATGAACGCCCAAAACACGTTATAACTTGGAGTTCAACTCCAAGAGAAGCCTCAGCTCATGGATTGATCAAGCTCAGCCCAAGCATACACCAAGTGGGCCCCAGAAGTGGATTTATGCATCAATTACTTACTCATGTAAACCCTAGGAGCTAGTTTATTATAAATAGAACATTTAAACTTTTGTATTAGTTGTCTTTTTGACCACAGGGGATCCTGGATTGTATTTTGAATCCTGTGATCACGTTTAGGGGGCTGGCCATTCGGCCATGCCTGAACCTTTCACTTATGTATTTTCAACGGTGGAGTTTCTGCACACCATAGATTAAGGGTGTGGAGCTCTGCTGTACCTCAAGTTTCAATACAATTATTATTACTTTTTATTCAATTCTCTTTTATTCTTATTCCAAGATATACGTTGCACAACACTTTGATAAATGTGATGATCCGTGACACTCATCATCATTCTCACTTATGAACGCGCGTGATTGACAACCACTTCCGTTCTACCTTAGGCCGGGCGCATATCTCTTAGATTCCCCAACAGAATCTTTGTGGTATAAGCTAGATAGATGGCGGCATTCATGGGGATCCGGAAAGTCTAACCTTGTCTGTGGTATTCCGAGTAGGATCCTGGGAATCCGGAAAGTCTAACCTTGTCTGTGGTATTCCGAGTAGGATTCCAGTATTGAATGACTGTGACGAGCTTCAAACTCCTGAAGGCTGGGCGTTAGTGACAGACGCAAAAGAATCAATGGATTTTATTCCAACCTGATTGAGAACCGACAGATGATTAGCCGTGCTGTGACAGAGCATTTGGACCATTTGGACCATTTTAATTACATTTTATCTCTAAATTTCGAAAATTACTAACCCCTTTTTCAAAATTATTTTCGAAATATCCCTTCTCTTTTCCTCTTCTATTTAATTATTTAATTACTAACACTTCTCTTCACCTCTCTTCATCTAAATATCCGAACCCATTCTTCGTCATTCTTCTCCCCTCTCTTTTTCTACTAACACAAAGGAATCTCTCTACTGTGACATAGAGGATTCCTCTTCCTTTCTTGTTTTCTCCTCTTTCATATGAGCAGGAACAAGGATAAAGGCACTCTTGTTGAAATTGATCCAGAACCTGAAAGGACTCTGAAGAGAAAATTAAGAGAAGCTAAGTTACAACAATCCAGAAACAACCTTTCAGAAATTTTCGAATAAGAGAAGGAGATGGCAGCCGAAAATAATAATAATGCAAGGAGAATGCTTGGTGATTTTACAAAGCCAACATCCAAGTTTGATGGAAGAAGCATCTCCATTCCTGCCATTGGAGCCAACAACTTTGAGCTGAAACCTCAGCTAGTTGCCTTAATGCAGCAAAACTGCAAGTTTTATGGACTTCCATCTGAAGATCCTTATCAGTTTTTAACTGAGTTTTTGCAGATCTGTGAGACTGTAAAGACGAATGGAGCTGATCCTGAAGTCTACAGACTCATGCTTTTCCCTTTTGCTGTAAGAGACAGAGCTAGAATATGGTTGGATTCACAACCTAAGGATAGCCTGGACTCATGGGATAAGCTGGTCACAGCCTTCTTGGATAAATTCTTTCCTCCTCAAAAGCTGAGCAAGCTGAGAGTGGATGTTCAAACCTTCAAACAAAAAGATGGTGAATCCCTCGATGAAGCTTGGGAAAGATACAAGCAGCTGACCAAAAGATGTCCATCTGACATGTTTTCAGAATGGACCATATTAGATATATTCTATTATGGTCTCTCTGAATTTTCGAAAATGTCATTGGACCATTCTGCAGGTGGATCTATTCACCTAAAGAAAACGCCTGAAGAGGCTCAGGAACTCATTGACATGGTTGCAAACAACCAATTCATGTACACTTCTGAGAGGAACTCCGTGAACAATAGGATACCTCAAAAGAAAGGAGTTCTTGAAATTGATGCTCTGAATGCCATATTGGCTCAGAACAAAGTGTTGACTCAACAGGTCAACATGATCTCTCAAAATCTGAATGGATGGCAACATGCATCCAACAGTACTAGAGAGGCAGCTTCTGAAGAAGCTTATGATCCTGAGAACCCTGCCATGGCAGAGGTTAATTACATGGGTGAACCTTATGGAAACACCTATAACTCATCATGGAGAAATCATCCAAATTTCTCATGGAAGGATCAACAAAAGCCTCAACAAGGCTTTAACAATGGTGGACGCAATAGGCTGAGCAATAGCAAGCCATATCCATCATCTTCTCAGCAACAGACAGAGAATTCTGAACAAAACACTTCTAATTTAGCCAATATAGTCTCTGATCTGTCAAAAGCCACTTTCAGTTTCATGAGTGAAACAAGATCCTCCATCAGAAATCTGGAGGCACAAGTGGGCCAGCTGAGTAAGAAAGTCACTGAAACTCCTCCCAGTATTCTCCCAAGCAATACAGAAGAGAATCCAAAAGGAGAATGCAAGGCTATTGATGTGATCAATATGGCCGAATGCACAAGGGAGGAGGAGGACGAAAATCCTAGTGAGGAAGACCTCCTGGGACGTCTCTCAAGCAAGAAGGAATTTCCTATTAAGGATCCAAAGGAATCTGAGGCTCATATAGAGACCATAGAGATTCCATTAAATCTCCTTCTGCCGTTCATGAGCTCTGAAGACTATTCTTCCTCTGAAGAGGATGAAGATGTAACTGGAGAGCAAGTTGCTCAATATTTAGGAGCTGTCATGAAGCTGAATGCCAAGTTGTTTGGTAATGAGACTGGGGAAAGTGAACCTCCCTTGCTCATTAGTGAACTGGATACCTGGATTCAGCAAATTCTACCTCAAAAGAAACAAGATCCTGGCAAGTTCTTAATACCTTGTACCATAGGCACCATGACCTTTGAAAAAGCTCTGTGTGATCTGGGGTCAGGGATAAATCTTATGCCACTCTCTGTAATGGAGAAGTTAGGGATCATTGAGGTACAACCTGCCTTGTTCTCATTACAATTGGCAGACAAGTCATTGAGACAAGCTTATGGAATAGTAGAGGACGTATTAGTAAAGGTTGAAGGCCTTTACATCCCTACTGATTTCATAATCTTAGACACTAGGAAGGAATAGGATGATTGCATCATCCTTGGAAGACCTTTCCTAGCCACAGCAGGAGCTGTGATAGATGTCAATAGAGGTGAATTAGTCCTTCAATTGAATGGGGACTACCTTGTGTTTAAGGCACATGGCCATCCCTCTGTGACAAAAGAGAGTAAGCATGAAGAGCTTCTCTCAGTTCAGAGTCAAGAAGAGCCCCCACAGTCAAACTCTAAGTTTGGTGTTGGGAGGCCACAACCAAACTCTAAGTCTGGTGTTAAGACCCCATATCCAAACTCTAAGTTTGGTGTTGGGACTATACAACATTGACCTGATCACCTTGTGGCTCCATGAGAGCCACTGTCAAGCTATTGACATTAAAGAAGCGCTTGTTGGGAGGCAATCCAATTTTATTTATCTAATTTTTATTTTATTTTATTTTATTGTTATTTTGTGTTTTATTAGGTACATGATCATGTGGAGTCACGAAAAAAATCATAAAAATTAAAAACAGAATAAAAAACAGCAGAAGAAAAAAATTACACCCTGGAGGACGCACAGGCTGGCGTTCAACGCCAGTAAGATGCATCTGGCTGGCGTTCAACGCTATAACAGAGTATCATTCTGGCGCTGAATGCCAGAAACAAGCAACATTCTGGCGTTGAACGCCAGAAATGTGCCTAGAGAAGAAAAGCTGGCGCTGAACGCCAGTAACAAGTATGAAACTGGCGTTCAACACCAGAAACATGCTTTACATGGGCGTTGAACGCCCAGAATGTGCACCAATGGGCGTTTAAATGCCAGAATGGTGTGCCAAGGCATTTTACATGCCTATTTGGTGCAGGGATGGAATTCCTTGACACCTCAGGACCTGTGGACCCCACAGGATCACCTCAGGATCTGTGGACCCCACAGGATCCCCACCTACCATATTCCCACCTTACCTCCTAATCCTAGTTTTTGTGATAACTCTTCCCCATGTCACACTTCCCAAAACCCTTCACCAATCACCTCAATTCCTCTTCCCAATTACCCCCTTCACCATTCACATCCATCCACTCTTCCCCATAAACCCCACCTACCTTCAAAAATTCAAAACCATTTTCCCACCCATTCCCACCCAAAATGGCCGAATACACACTACCCCCTCTCCCTATAAATACCCTTCCATTCTACTTCATTTTCACACAACACAAACCCCTCTTCTCCCACTTGGCCGAACCTACATCTCTCCCTCTCTACCAAATTTTCTTCTTCTTCTTCTTCTCTTCTTTCTTCTCTTGCTCGAGGACGAGCAATATTTTAAGTTTGGTGTGGTAAAAGCATAAGCTTTTTGTTTTTTCATTACCATCAATGGCACCTAAGGCCGGAGTATCCTCTAGAAAAGGAAAAGGGAAGACAAAAGCTTCCACCTCCGAGTCATGGGAGATGGAAAGATTCATCTCCAAGAGCCATCAAGACCACTTCTATGATGTTGTGGCAAAGAAGAAGGTGATCCCTGAGGTCCCTTTCAAGCTCAAGAAAAATGAGTATCCGGAGATCCGACATGAAATCCGAAGAAGAGGTTGGAAAGTCTTAACCAACCCCATGCAACAAGTCGGAATCTTAATGGTTAATTCAAGAGTTCTATGCCAATGCATGGATCACTAGGAACCATGATCAAAGTATGAACCCGAGTGCAAAGAATTATCTCACAATGGTTCGGGGGAAATACTTAGATTTTAGTCCGGAAAATGTGAGGTTGGCGTTTCACTTGCCCATGATGCAAGGAGATGAACGCCCCTACACTAGAAGGGTCAACTTTAATCAAAGGTTGGACCAAGTCCTTATGGACATATGTGTGGAAGGAGCTCAATGGAAGAGAGACTCCAAAGGCAAGCCAGTCCAACTAAGAAGACTGGACCTCAAGCCTGTGGCTAGAGGATGGTTGGAGTTCATTCAACGCTCCATCATCCCCACTAGCAACCGATCTGAAGTTACTGTGGATCGGGCCATCATGATTCATGGCATCATGATTGGAGAGGAAGTAGAAGTTCATGAGGTCATCTCCAATGAAATCTACAAAATAGCCGACAAGCCCTCACCCATGGCACGGCTAGCTTTTCCTCACCTTATTTGCCATCTATGTTACTCAGCTGGAGTTATCATAGAAGGAGACATCCTCATTGAAGAGGATAAGCCCATCACCAAGAAAAGGATGGAGCAAGCAAGAGAGACCCTTCACGGTTCTCAAGAGATGCATGAGGAAGCTCATCATCAAGAAATCCCTGAGATGCCTCAAGGGATGCACTTTCTTCCCAACAACTATTGGGAACAACTCAACACTTCCTTAGAAGATTTGAGCCACAATGTTGAACAACTAAGGGTGGAACATCATGAGCACTCCATCATTCTCCAAGAAATAAGAGAAGACCAAAGAGCAATGAGGGAGGAGCAACAAAGGCAAGGAAGGGACATAGAAGAGCTTAAGAACATCATTGGTCCTTCAAGAAGAAGACGCCACTAAAGGTGGATTCATTCCTTGTTCTTTATTTCTTTCTGTTTTTGGTTTTTAATGTTGTGTTTATCTATGTTTTGTGTCTTTACTTCATGATCATTAGTATGTAGTAACTATGTCTTAAAGCTATGAATAAATTCCATTAATCCTTCACCTCTCTTAAAAAGAAAAAAATGTTTTAATTCAAAAGAACAAGAAGTACATGAATTTCGAATTTATCCTTGAATTTAGTTTAATTATATTGATGTGGTGACAATACTTTTTGTTTTCTGAATGAATGCTTGAACAGTGCATATGTCTTTTGATATTGTTGTTTATGAATGTTAAAATTGTTGGCTCTTGAAAGAATGATGAACAAAGAGAAATGTTATTGAGGATCTGAAAAATCATGAAATTGATTCTTGAAGCAAGAAAAAGCAGTGAACAAGAAGAAGCTTGCGAAAAAAAAATGGCGAAAAAAATTATAGAAAGAAAAAGAAAAAGCAAGCAGAAAAAGCCAATAGCCCTTAAAACCAAAAGGCAAGGGTAAAAAGGATCCAAGGCTTTGAGCATCAATGGATAGGAGGGCCCAAGGAAATAAAATCCAGGCCTAAGCGGCTAAATCAAGCTGTCCCTAACCATGTGCTTGTGTCATGAAGGTCCAAGTGAAAAGCTTGAGACTGAATGGTTAAAGTCGTGATCCAAAGCAAAAAGAGTGTGCTTAAGAGCTCTGGACACCACTAACTGGGGACTCTAGCAAAGCTGAGTCACAATCTGAAAAGGTTCACCCAGTTATGTGTCTGTGGCATTCATGTATCCGGTGGTAATACTGGAAAACAAAATGCTTAGGGCCACGGCCAAGACTCATAAGTAGCTATGTTCAAGAATCAACGTGCTTAACTAGGAAAGTCAATAACACTATCCAAAATTCTAAGTTCCTAGAGAAGCCAATCATTCAGAAACTTCAAAGGAAAAAGTGAGATGCCAAAACTGTTCAGAAGCAAAAAGCTACAAGTCCCGCTCATCTGATTATAATTAATATTCATTGATATTCTGGAATTTATAGTATATTCTCTTCTTTTTATCCTATTTGATTTTCAGTTGCTTGGGGACAAGCAACAATTTAAGTTTGGTGTTGTGATGAGCGGATAATTTATACGCTTTTTGGCATTGTTTTTAGGTAGTTTTTAGTAAGTTTAAGCTACTTTTAGGGATGTTTTCATTAGTTTTTATGTTAAATTCACATTTCTGGACTTTACTATGAGTTTGTGTGTTTTTCTGTGATTTCAGATAATTTCTGGCTGAAATTGAGGGACTTGAGCAAAACTCTGAAAAAAGCTAACAAAAGGACTGCTGATGCTGTTGGAATCTGACCTCCCTACACTCGAAATGGATTTTCTGGAGCTACAGAACTCCAAATGGCGCGCTCTCAATGGCGTTGAAAAGTAGACATCCAGAGCTTTCCAGCAATATATAATAGTTCATACTTTATTCGGGAATTGATGACGTAACTTGGCGTTGAACGCCAAGTACATGCTGCTGTCTGGAGTTAAACGCCAGAAAAACGTCATGATCCGGAGTTGAATGCCCAAAACACGTTATAACTTGGAGTTCAACTCCAAGAGAAGTCTCAGCTCATGGATTGATCAAACTCAGCCCAAGCATACACCAAGTGGGCCCCGAAAGTGGATTTATGCATCAATTACTTACTCATGTAAACCCTAGGAGCTAGTTTATTATAAATAGAACATTTAAACTTTTGTATTAGTTGTCTTTTTGAGCACAGGGGATCCTGGATTGTATTTTGAATCCTGTGATCACGTTTAGGGGGCTGGCCATTCGGCCATGCCTGAACCTTTCACTTATGTATTTTCAACGGTGGAGTTTCTGCACACCATAGATTAAGGGTGTGGAGCTCTACTGTACCTCAAGTTTCAATACAATTATTATTACTTTTTATTCAATTCTCTTTTATTCTTATTCCAAGATATACGTTGCACAACACTTTGATGAATGTGATGATCCGTGACACTCATCATCATTCTCACTTATGAACGCGCGTGATTGACAACCACTTCCGTTCTACCTTAGGCCGGGCGCATATCTCTTAGATTCCCCAACAGAATCTTCGTGGTATAAGCTAGATAGATGGCGGTATTCATGGGGATCTGGAAAGTATAACCTTGTCTGTGGTATTCCGAGTAGGATCCTGGGAATCCGGAAAGTCTAACCTTGTCTGTGGTATTCCGAGTAGGATTCCGGTATTGAATGACTGTGATGAGCTTCAAACTCCTGAAGGCTGGGCGTTAGTGACAGACGCAAAAGAATCAATGAATTCTATTTCAACCTGATTGAGAACCGACAGATGATTAGCCGTGCTGTGACAAAGCATTTGGACCATTTTCACTGAGATGATGGGATGTAGCTATCAACCAAGGGTGATGCCTCCAGACGATTAGCCGTGCAGTGACAGCGCATAGGACCATTTTCCCGAGAGGATTGAAAGTAGCCATTGATGATGGTGATGCCCTACATACAGCTTGCCATAGAAAGGAGTAAGAAGGATTGGATGAAAGCAATAAGAAAGTAGAGATTCAAGAGGAGCACAGCACCTCCATGCACTTATCTGAAACTCCCACTTTTGATTTACATGAGTATTTCTATCCCTTTTTATTTTTTATTTTATTATTAAGTTTCGAAATCATAAATCAATTTAATCTGCCTAACTGAGATTTACAAGGTGACCATAGCTTGCTTCATACCAACAATCTCTGTGGGATCGACCCTTACTCGCATAAGGTTTATTACTTGGACAACCCAGTACGCTTGCTGGTTAGTTGAACGGAGTTGTGAATTCAAATAGAGCCAATTATTAAATTTTATACAAGTACAAAGAGCATGGATCACAATTTCGTCCACCAGTGCACGAAATTGTGATCACTACTTTTCACAACTCAAATAATCCCTAGTAATGGCCCCAAAGACTTGGTGCTCAATACCATGGCATAAACACAACTTCGCACAACTAACCAGCAAGTGCACTGGGTCGTCCAAGTAATAAATCTTACGCGAGTAAGGGTCAATCCCACGGAGATTGTTGGTATGAAGTAAGCTATGGTCACCTTGTAAATCTCAGTCAGGCAGACTCAAATGGTTATGAATGATATATGAATAAAACATAAAGATAAAGATAGAGATACTTATGTAATTCATTGGTGAGAACTTCAGATAAGCGAATAGAGATGCTTTGTCCCTTCCGTCTCTCTGCTTTCCTACTGTCTTCATCCAATCCTTCTTACTCCTTTCCATGGCAAGCTGTATGCAAGGGTTTCACCGTTGTCAGTGGCTACCTCCCATCCTCTAAGTAGAAATGTTCAACGCACCCTGTCACGGCACGGCTATCCAGCTGTCGGTTCTCGATCATGTCGGAATAGAATCCAGTGATTCTTTTGCGTCTGTCACTAACGCCCCACAATCGCGAGTTTGAAGCTCGTCACAGTCATTCAATCATTGAATCCTACTCAGAATACCACAGACAAGGTTTAGACCTTCCGGATTCTCTTGAATGTTGCCATCAATTCTAGCTTATACCACAAAGATTCCGGTTAAAGAACCCAAGAGATAAACATTAGAGCCTTGTTTGCTTGTAGAACAGAAGTGGTTATCAGTCACTTGTTCATAAGTGAGAATGATGATGAGCGTCACATAATCATCACATTCATCAAGTTCTTGAGTGCGAATGAATATCTTGGAATAAGAACAAGCTGAATTGAATAGAAGAACAATAGTAATTGCATTAATACTCGAGGTACAGCAGAGCTCCACACCTTAATCTATGGTGTGTAGAAACTCCACCGTTGAAAATACATAAGAACAAGGTCTAGGCATGGCCGTGAGGCCAGCCCCCAGTGATCAAAAGATTCAAAGATCTCAAGATGTCAAATACAATAGTAAAAGGTCCTATTTATAGGGAACTAGTAGCTTAAGAATTACAAAGATGAGTAAAAGACATAAAAATCCACTTCCGGGCCCACTTGGTGTGTGCTTGGGCTGAGCATTGAAGCATTTTCGTGTAGAGACTCTTCTTGGAGTTAAACGCCAGCTTTTGTGCCAGTTTGGGCGTTTAACTCCCACTTTGGTGCCAGTTCCGGTGTTTAACGTTGGGAATTCTGAAGGTGACTTTGAACGCTGGTTTGGGCCATCAAATCTTGGGCAAAGTATGAACTATCATATATTTCTAGAAAGCCCAGGATGTCTACTTTCCAACGCCGTTGAGAGCGCGCCAATTGGGCTTCTGTAGCTCTAGAAAATTCACTTCGAGTGCAGGGAGGTCAGAATCCAACAGCATCTGCAGTCCTTTTCAGTCTCTGGATCAGATTTTTGCTCAGGTCCCTCAATTTCAGCCAGAAAATACCTGAAATCACAGAAAAACACACAAACTCATAGTAAAGTCTAGAAAAGTGAATTTTAACTAAAAACTAATAAAAATATACTAAAAACTAACTAAATCATACTAAAAACGTACTAAAAACAATCCCAAAAAGCGTACAAATTATCCGCTCATCACAACACCAAACTTAAATTGTTGCTTGTCCCCAAGCAACTAAAAATCAAATAAGATAAAAAGAAGATAATATGCAATGAATTCCAAAAACATCTATGAAGATCAGTATTAATTAGATGAGCGGGGCTTTTAGCTTTTTGCCTCTGAACAGTTTTGGCATCTCACTCTATCCTTTGAAATTCAGAATGATTGGCTTCTTTAGGAACTCAGAATCCAGATAGTGTTATTGATTCTCCTAGTTAAGTATGATGATTCTTAAACACAGCTACTTTATGAGTCTTGGCCGTGGCCCAAAGCACTCTGTCTTCCAGTATTACAACCGGATACATACATGCCACAGACACATAATTGGGTGAACCTTTTCAGATTGTGACTCAACTTTGCTAAAGTCCCCAATTAGAGGTGTCCAGGGTTCTTAAGCACACTCTTTTTGCCTTGGATCACAACTTTATTTCTTGCTTTTTTTCTTTTTCTCTTTTGCCTTCTTTTTTTTTCTTTTTTTTTTCGTTCTCCTTTTTTTTCGCTTTCACTGCTTTTTCTTGCTTCAAGAATCATTTTTATGATTTTTCAGATCCTCAGTAACATGTCTCCTTTTTCATCATTCTTTCAAGAGCCAACAATTTTAACATTCATGAACAACAAATTCAAAAGACATATGCACTGTTTAAGCATACATTCAGAAAACAAAAGTGTTGCCACCACATCAAAATAATTAATCTGTTATAAAATTCAAAATTCATGCAATTCTTCTCTTTTTCAATTAAGAACACTGTTTATTTAAGAGAGGTGATGGATTCATAGGACATTCATAACTTTAAGGCATAGACACTAAGACACTAATGATCATAAGACACAAACATGGATAAACATAAGCATGAAAATTCGAAAAACAAGAAAATAAAGAACAAGGAGATTAAAGAACGGGTCCACCTCAGTGATGGCGGCTTGTTCTTCCTCTTGAAGGTCTTATGGAGTGCTTGAGCTCCTCAATGTCTCTTCCTTGTCTTTGTTGCTCCTCTCTCATGATTCTTTGATCTTCTCTAATTTCATGGAGGAGGATGGAATGTTCTTGGTGCTCCACCCTTAGTTGTCCCATGTTGGAACTCAATTCTCCTAGGGAGGTGTTGATTTGCTCCCAATAGTTTTGTGGAGGAAAGTGCATCCCTTGAGGCATCTCAGGGATTTCATGATGAGTGGGGTCTCTTGTTTGCTCCATCCTTTTCTTAGTGATGGGCTTGTCCTCATCAATGAGGATGTCTCCTTCTATGTCCACTCCAACTGAATAACAGAGGTGACAAATGAGATGAGGAAAGGCTAACCTTGCCAAGGTAGAGGACTTGTCCGCCACCTTATAGAGTTCTTGGGCTATAACCTCATGAACTTCCACTTCCTCTCCAATCATGATACTATGAATCATGATGGCCCGGTCTATAGTAACTTCGGACCGGTTGCTAGTGGGAATGATTGAGCGTTGGATAAACTCCAACCATCCTCTAGCCATGGGCTTGAGGTCATGCCTTCTCAATTGAACCGACTTTCCTCTTGAATCTCTCTTCCATTGGGCGTCCTCTTCACAAATGTCAGTGAGGACTTGGTCCAACCTTTGATCAAAGTTGACCCTTCTAGTGTAAGGATGTTCATCTCCTTGCATCATGGGCAATTTGAATGCCAACCTTACATTTTCCGGACTAAAATCTAAGTATTTCCCCCGAACCATTGTAAGCCAATTCTTTGGATCCGGGTTCACACTTTGATCATGGTTCTTGGTGATCCATGCATTGGCATAGAACTCTTGAACCATTAAGATTCCGACTTGTTGAATGGGGTTGGTAAGAACTTCCCAACCTCTTCTTCGAATCTCATGTCGGATCTCCGGATATTCACTCTTTTTGAGTTTGAAAGGGACCTCGGGGATCACCTTCTTCATGGCCACAACTTCATAGAAGTGGTCTTGATGCACCCTTGAGATGAATCTCTCCATCTCCCATGACTCGGAAGTGAAAGCTTTTGCCTTCCCTTTCCTCTTTCTAGAGGTTTCTCCGGCCTTGGATGCCATAAATGGTTATGGAAAAACAAAAAGCAATGCTTTTACCACACCAAACTTAAAAGGTTTGCTCGTCCTCGAGCAAAAAAAGAAAGAAGAGAGTAGAAGAAGAAAAAATAGGGGAGAAGGAGGTGGCTTTGTTGTTCGGCCAAAAGGGGGAGAAGTAGTGTTTAGGGTGTGTGAAAATGAAGGAGTGAAGGTGGGTTTATATGAAGGATGGATGTGAGTGGTGAAGAGAAAGATGAGATTTGATAGGTGTGGGGTTTTTGGGGAAGAGTGGTTAAGGTGATTGGTGAATGGGTGAAGAAGAGAGAGGGTGGTGGGGTAGGTGGGGATCCTGTGGGGTCCACAGATCCTGAGGTGTCAAGGAAAATTCAACCCTGCACCAAGTGGCGTGCAAAAATGCACTTCATGCCAATTCTGGCGTTAAACGCCGGGATGGTGCCCATTTCTGGCGTTTAACGCCAGCTTCTTGCCCTTTCCTGGCGTTTAACGCCAGTTTGGTGCCCCTTTCTGGCGTTAAACGCCCAGAATGGTGCCAGACTGGGCGTTAAACGCCCAACTGCTACCCTTACTGGCGTTTAAACGCCAGCAGGATCTTCCTCCAGGGTGTGCTATTTTTCTTCCTGTTTTTCATTTTGTTTTTGCTTTTTCAATTGATTTTGTGACTTCCCATGATCATCAACCTAAAGAAAACATAAAATAACAAAGGAAAATAGATTAAATATAACATTGGGTTGCCTCCCAACAAGCGCTTCTTTAATGTCAGTAGCTTGACAGAGGGCTCTCATGGAGCCTCACAGATGCTCAGAGCAATGTTGGAACCTCCCAACACCAAACTTAGAGTTTGAATGTGGGGGTTCAACACCAAACTTAGAATTTGGTTGTGGCCTCCCAACACCAAACTTAGAGTTTGACTGTAGGGGCTCTGTTTGACTCTGATTTGAGAGAAGCTCTTCATGCTTCCTCTCCATGGTGACAGAGGGATATCCTTGAGCCTTAAACACAAAGGATTCTTCATTCACTTGAATGATCAGTTCACCTCTATCCACATCAATCACAGCCTTAGCTGTGGCTAGGAAGGGTCTGCCAACGATGATGGATTCATCCATGCATTTCCCAGTCTCTAGGACTATAAAATCAGCAGGGATGTAATGGTCTTCAATCTTCACCAGAACATCCTCTACAAGTCCATTAGTTTGTTTTCTTGAATTGTCTGCCATCTCTAGTGAGATTCTTGCAGCTTGTACCTCAAAGATCCCTAGCTTCTCCATTACAGAGAGAGGCATGAGGTTCACACTTGACCCTAGGTCACACAGAGCCTTCTTGAAGGTCATGGTGCCTATGGTGCAAGGTATTGAAAACTTCCCAGGATCTTGTCTCTTTTGAGGTAATTTCTGCCCAGACAAGTCATCCAGTTCTTTGGTGAGCAAAGGGGGTTCATCCTCCCAAGTCTCATTACCAAATAACTTGTCATTTAGCTTCATGATTGCTCCAAGGTATTTAGCAACTTGCTCTTCAGTGATATACTCATCCTCTTCAGAGGAAGAATACTCATCAGAGCTCATGAATGGCAGAAGTAAATCCAATGGAATCTCTATGGTCTCAGTGTGAGCCTCAGATTCCCATGGTTCCTCATTAGGGAACTCATTGGAGGCCAGTGGACGTCCATTGAGGTCTTCCTCAGTGGGGTTCACTGCCTCTTCCTCCTCTCCAAATTCGGCCATGTTGATGGCCTTGCACTCTCCTTTTGGATTTTCTTCTGTATTGCTTGGAAGAGTACTAGGAGGGAGTTCAGTAACTTTCTTACTCAGCTGTCCCACTTGTGCCTCCAAATTCCTAATGGAGGACCTTGTTTCAGTCATGAAACTTTGAGTGGTTTTGATTAGATCAGAGACCATGGTTGCTAAGTCAGAGTTGTTCTGCTTAGAATTCTCTGTCTGTTGCTGAGAAGATGATGGAAAAGGCTTGCCATTGCTAAACCTGTTTCTTCCACCATTATTGTTATTGAAACCTTGTTGAGGTCTCTGTTGATCCTTCCATGAAAGATTTGGATGATTTCTCTATGAAGAATTATAGGTGTTTCCATAGGGTTCTCCCATGTAATTCACATGTTCCATTGAAGGGTTCTCAGGATCATAAGCTTCTTCTTCAGATGAAGCATCCTTAGTACTGCTTGGTGCATTTTGCATTCCAGACAGACTTTGAGAAATCAAATTGACTTGCTGAGTCAATATTTTATTCTGAGCTAATATGGCATTCAGAGTATCAATCTCAAGAACTCCTTTCTTCTGATTTGTCCCATTGTTCACAGGATTCCTTTCAGAAGTGTACATGAATTGGTTATTTACAACCATTTCAATTAGTTCCTGAGCTTCTGCAGGCGTCTTCTTCAGATGAAGAGATCCTCCAGCAGAGCTATCCAAAGACATCTTGGATAGTTCAGACAGACCATCATAGAAAATACCTATGATGATCCATTCAGAAAGCATGTCAGAGGGACATTTTCTGATCAATTGTTTGTATCTTTCCCAAGCTTCATAGAGGGATTCTCCTTCCTTCTGTCTGAAGGTTTGGACTTCCACTCTAAGCTTACTCAATTTTTGAGGTGGAAAGAACTTTGCCAAGAAGGCATTGACTAGCTTTTCCCAAGAGTTCAGGTTATCTTTAGGTTGTGAGTCCAACCATATCCTAGCTCTGTCTCTTACAGCAAAAGGGAATAGCATAAGTCTGTAGACCTCAGGGTCAACCCCATTAGTCTTGACAGTGTCACAGATTTACAAGAATTCAGCTAAAAACTGATGAGGATCTTCCAGTGGAAGTCCATGGAACTTGCAATTCTGTTGCATTAGAGAAACTAATTGAGGCTTAAGCTCAAAGTTGTTTGCTCCAATGGCAGGGATAGAGATGCTTCTCCCATAGAAGTCGGGAGTAGGTGCAGTAAAGTCACCCAGCACCTTCCTTGCATTGTTGGCATTGTTGTTGTTTTCGGCTGCCATGGGTTCTTCTTCTTTGAAGATTTCTGTTAGGCTCTCTACAGAGAGTTGTGCCTTAGCTTCTCTTAGCTTTCGCTTCAAGGTCCTTTCAGGTTCAGGGTCAGCCTCAACAAGAATGCTTTTGTCTTTGCTCCTGCTCATATGAAAGAGAAGAGAACAAGAAAGTATGGAATCCTCTATGTCACAGTATAGAGATTCCTTGAGGTGTCAGAGGAACAGAAAAATAGAAGGAAGAGGTAGAAGAATTCGAACTTAGTGAGATAGAGTTCGAATTGTGCATTGAGGAGGAGTGGTACTCCATAAATAGAAGGATGTGAGAAGAGAGGAAGAGATTTTTTCGAAAATTAATTAAAAAGATTTAAAAAAAAACATTTTGAAAAAGATTTTGAAGAAGATATGATTGAAAACTTTTTTTTTGAAAAAGATGTGATTTAAAAGATATGATTTGAAAAACAATTTGAAAAGATTTGATTTTAAAAATTAATGACTTGGCTAACAAGAAAAGATACGATTCAAACATTAAACCTTTCTCAACAGAAAAGGTAACATACTTGAAATGTTGAATTAAATCATTAATTGATAGCAAGTATTTTTGAAAAAGGAAAGAAATTGATTTGAAAAAGATTTGATTGAAAAGATATGATTTGAAAAAGATTTGATTTTGAAAAACTTTGAAAACTTGAAAAAATTTGCATTAAAAACAAAATCTTCCCTCTTGTGCCATCCTGGCGTTAAACGCCCAGAATGGTATCCATTCTGGCGTTTAACGCCCAAAATGCTACCTTTTTGGGCGTTAAACGCCCAGCCAGGCACCCTGGCTGGCGTTTAAACGCCAGTCTGCCTTCTTCACTGGGCATTTTGAACGCCCAGCTTTTTCTGTATATAATTCCTCTGCTGCATGTACTGAATCTTCAGTTCCCTATATTATTGACTTGAAAATAGAACCAAGATCAAATAAACAAAGCATGCAAGACACCAAACTTAAAATGAGACACTGGACTCAAACAAGAAGCATAAAATATTTTTGGTTTTTATGTTTTTGTAATTATTTTTTTTGTTTTTTTTTTTCGAAAATTAAGTGGAAAAGATAGTAAAGGTATCAAAATTCTTAATGAGAATCCCAGGAATCATTGCAATGCTAGTCTAAGACTTCGGTCCAGGAATTAGACATGGCTTCACAGCCAGCCAAGCTTTCAAAGAAAGCTTTGGTCCAAACACTAGACATGGCCAATGGCCAGCCAAGCCTTAGCAGATCATTGCTCCAATAGCAAGATTGATAGAAATCAACAAGCTCTTGTGATGATAAGTTGAAACCTCGGTCCAATAAGATTAGACATGGCTTCACAGCCAGCCAGACTTCAACAGATCATCATGAAACTCTAGAACTCATTCTTAAGAATTCTGAAAAATACATAATCTAAGCAACAAGATGAACCGTTAGTTGTCCATACTCGAAACAATCCCCGGCAACGGCGCCAAAAACTTGGTGCACGAAATTGTGATCACTACTTTTCACAACTCAAATAATCCCTAGTAATGGCCCCAAAGACTTGGTGCTCAATACCATGGCATAAACACAACTTCGCACAACTAACCAGCAAGTGCACTGGGTCGTCCAAGTAATAAACCTTACGCGAGTAAGGGTCGATCCCACGGAGATTGTTGGTATGAAGCAAGCTATGGTCACCTTGTAAATCTCAGTCAGGCAGACTCAAATGGTTATGAATGATATATGAATAAAACATAAAGATAAAGATAGAGATACTTATGTAATTCATTGGTGAGAACTTCAGATAAGCGAATGGAGATGCTTTGTCCCTTCCGTCTCTCTGCTTTCCTACTGTCTTCATCCAATCCTTCTTACTCCTTTCCATGGCAAGCTGTATGCAAGGGTTTCACCGTTGTCAGTGGCTACCTCCCATCCTCTCAGTGGAAATGTTCAACGCACCCTGTCACGGCACGGCTATCCAGCTGTCGGTTCTCGATCATGTTGGAATAGAATCCAGTGATTCTTTTGCGTCTGTCACTAACGCCCCACAATCGCGAGTTTGAAGCTCGTCACAGTAATTCAATCATTGAATCCTACTCAGAATACCACAGACAAGGTTTAGACCTTCCAGATTCTCTTGAATGCCGCCATCAATTCTAGCTTATACTACGAAGATTCCGGTTAAAGAACCCAAGAGATAAACATTAGAGCCTTGTTTGCTTGTAGAACAGAAGTGGTTGTCAGTCACTTGTTCATAAGTGAGAATGATGATGAGTGTCACATAATCATCACATTCATCAAGTTCTTGAGTGCGAATGAATATCTTGGAATAAGAACAAGTTGAATTGAATAGAAGAACAATAGTAATTGCATTAATACTCGAGGTACAGCAGAGCTCCACACCTTAATCTATGGTGTGTAGAAACTCCACCATTGAAAATGCATAAGAACAAGGTCTAGGCATGGCCGTGAGGCCAGCCCCCAGTGATCAAAAGATTCAAAGATCTCAAGATGTCAAATACAATAGTAAAAGGTCCTATTTATAGGGAACTAGTAGCTTAAGAATTACAAAGATGAGTAAAAGACATAAAAATCCACTTCCGGGCCCACTTGGTGTGTGCTTGGGCTGAGCATTGAAGCATTTTCGTGTAGAGACTCTTCTTGGAGTTAAACGCCAGCTTTTGTGCCAGTTTGGGCGTTTAACTCCCACTTTGGTGCCAGTTCCAGCGTTTAACGCTGGGAATTCTGAAGGTGACTTTGAACGCCGGTTTGGGCCATCAAATCTTGGGCAAAGTATGAACTATCATATATTGCTGGAAAGCCCAGGATGTCTACTTTCCAAAGCCATTGAGAGCGCGCCAATTGGGCTTCTGTAGCTCCAGAAAATCCACTTCGAGTGCAGGGAGGTCAGAATCCAATAGCATCTGCAGTCCTTTTCAGTCTCTGGATTAGATTTTTGCTCAGGTCCCTCAATTTCAGCCAGAAAATACCTGAAATCACAGAAAAACACACAAACTCATAGTAAAGTCCAGAAAAGTGAATTTTAACTAAAAACTAATAAAAATATACTAAAAACTAACTAAATCATACTAAAAACGTACTAAAAACAATGCCAAAAAGCGTACAAATTATCCGCTCATCAACTTCCAACTGATAAAGAAAGACTAATTTTGCATAAAATATCTCTTAGGCTCCTGTCTCACATAATGTATTAAAATTGCTTCAATGACTTACAGCAATTTCTTTTTGAAAAAGCAAAAAAGCGAGCAGAGAGATAAATAAAATGAAAATTGTGGTGTTGAGACAGTAGAAAAATATTCAAAATTTATAAAAGTTTTCATAGGAAAAATAATAAAATAAAATAAAGTAATTTTTTTAAACCTGAATAGTTGATAGGGGACAAAGACAAAATACAAAACAACACAGAAGGACCCGAAAGTGTGGTGCGACAGTGGTAGAACGAGCGGTGACAATGCAGAGCGCATGCGACAATTGCGAAGGTAGTAGCTATAGGGATGGGATGAGAGCATAAATATTAGTAGAAAACCTCTAGAATTGCGATTAAATAAGGAAAAGGGGGTAAAAAGAATAGAATGGCAAAATTTTAATTATTAATTTTTTAAAAATAAAAAAATTCAATTTATAAATATTTTTTTTTGTTAATGTTACTCCTATATAAAAGTGGGAGTAACTAATCTATGGCTATCAGTTATTATATCTCCTTCTTAGTATAAGATATAAATGTAATTTTATTTACCAATATCGTTGTCAATTGGATCTTCAATTTTGGGGCATATTTTCTCTGTGTGCATTGGTATTATTTTAAATTTTCAATTTAACAAGTTAGAAATAGTTAAATAATTTCTACCCAATCATCTCTCAAATAAAGAGTTAGATACTCTCTATAAATGTCTAATAACTATTTAATGAAATAAATTATATCATCATAGTTAATATACACTAACTCTTAATTTATATCTTAAATTTTGAATATTTAACTAATTAACTATAATATTTTTTTTTAAATTACAAGAGTTACCAAAAACATCCTATTTTATATTTTTTTTCATACCATTCGTTTCTTAATCAATTTAAAAAAAAAAAAAGAAAGCAAAAAGTCAAATGCTAAGAGGAACGAAAAACAAAACACAAAAGACAATATTGATTCTTCCATTGAAACTAAATTGATGCAAAGTTTTTCTTTCGAAAAAATTTTATTTTTCTATTGAAGAAAAATTGCAATGGTATATAACATTATGTTATACCTTTGAATAGTATTCCAATTTCTAAGTAGGTTTACTATAGCCAAATTAGGTGACTCCCTTTTAGTTTTTAAATTTCTTATAGTAAAATTATATAATTTGCATATGATACAAAATATTTGATCAGTACGTAACTACTAGGTATATATGCTCTTTCATTTTACTTTAAATTATCCCAAAATATTTATCATTTGAAATTCTCTTAAGAAAGTGGGTAGACTAGACGCACGACTATATATTACAGTTTTGCTTCCATAGAAAAATAATATCTTTTGAAAGCAAAATTATGCAGCATTTGATTTTTTTTTCTTTTTTGTGTGTGTTAGAAATGATTATTAAATAAGTGATTTGAAAAAAAAAACAATGATAAAATATGAGTTCTCTAATAATTCTATTATTTTTCCACAAAAAAATTATTGCTTAATTGGTTAAGTTATTAAAACTCAAGTCAAAATAAGAATTAGTATTAATCATAATGATACAATCTATTTTGTTTAATAGTTATTAAATATGTTATAAGGGGTAATAATTTACCTTTTATTTATGAGAAAATTGGATAGAATTCACTATAAAAATATTATAGATTGCAAATTTAATTTGTTGAGAAATGATAGGGAGAGAAAAGTTAACTTACATTTGCAGATATTTTTTTAGAGTAAATTTTCACTTCTTGTTTTAATTCGTTTTAGGAAAGAATCATCCATTCTTTCACTATTAAAAAAAATGATAACCTAATCTTTAATCATCAATTTTGTTGGACAAAAAGACTTCTCTATTAATTTTGTCATGATCTATTAATTTTATCACGATCTATTAACTGCATAATTTTATGTAGTATATTAGATGCCACAAGTCATTTAACTATTTGAATAAGACAAATCATTTCCTATCCAAATCAAATAGACCCTTGTTCATTATTAATGAGACAATCAAATCTCAATCAAATTCAAACTTAGACAACTAAGTCCAAAAAAGTGGTAAGATAATTATTAGAGCATTGAAACTAGCTATAGAAGAGGTAATGGGAATGAAAAAGAAAAATATGGCAAGGTGCAACCTACAGAAGAGGTAACGGGAAATGAAAAAAAGAAATTTGGCAAGATCAATCGATGACTACATGCTAAACTCATGAAAAAGATTTTTTTTGGACAAATCTAGACAAACTTTACACATTGAATGCATGCAGATGTAGAATTTTGTTTTTTTTTTTTTTATTTTTATGTCATGATACAAGCATATACTTAAGCTTGGATATTGTCTTTTTGTTGGGCTAGATAGATGTTTTCTTAAGGAGAAAAAGATAAATAGGTCCCTAATAACTTTTTAATTTAAAGACACATAAGTTTCTTACTAATTGAAAATACAAAACATTCATGTTTTTCTAAAATACGAGACATTTAAATCTCACTGTCCAAAATATATAAGGACAAATTGGTCCCTTGGAAGGACTTAAATGTTTCGTATTTCAGAAATTGAGGGACGTTTTCTGTATTTTTAATTAGTTGATGACTTATTTGTCTTTGAGATGAAAAAATCAAGGACCTATTTGTCATTTACTCTCCTTAAGGGGTATTTTGGTGTCCAACTTCTATTAGCAGTTTTCCAATTTCGATAAATGAGATAACAATAAAAAATGGTTTCAAGTTGATAATCAAAATGATCCACTAATTTTTAAACTAATCAAAATGTTCCTTCCGACAATCATCAAACTAATGATGTTAATAAAAATCATATGTGACACATTCACTTCCAGCCTAGCATCGGATTAGAAGACATCATTTTATAGATTGGGCAGGAGAGAATTAAAAAGAATGTTATTGAAAAGTTATAAAATTTAAAAACACTTAACAAATAAAGGCCCATCTTCGTGTCATTCTATTTATCCTCCCTTCTAAAATGGAAAGAATCATTTCTTCTTTTCTTCTACTTCTGACACTCAAAAACAATACTTCTCTGGTAACTCTCGTTAAACACCAAAGTGATGCCAATAAATTTTGTATAACTCTATAACTCACTTGAATGTGTTAGCGTGGTTGTTAGAAGTTTTAGAATACTCTTTTTTGAAAAATTACTTTTTTACTTTTTAATGATTTTGTTGATCATTAGAAGGGATGGTTCAAATTTTTGTTTGTAAAACATTATTGTTGGGTTTGGTAGTTTCATGCATTAGTCAATAATTAGGGTTTCTATTCTTTGTTTATCAATGGAAGAGGGCCAGTAGTTCTTTAGTAGAAATTGAACAATTTTAGACAAGATATTGTATTATATAATATTTTGATCTGGTGATTTAGTAATGTCAGTTTAATCATTTTTGTTGTTAAAACGTAGATGAATTATCTTCCATCAAAGCTTCCATCCACCAAAATTGTCCACTCCAAATTTGCCATTGCTAATGATGAGGATGAATCTTCTAATGACTACAGCAGTGAAGATAGCTTGAACAAACCACCAGTACTCTTTGATGAAGAAGCTATCATTAACAGTGAATTAAATGGAAAATTTTATAAACTAAAGAGAAGGAAGTTGAGGAATAAAAATGCACCTGCTAGTAGCTTAGGTAAAAGCAAAATAATTGAAACTGATGATTCGGATTATGATGAGTTCATGTCAGAAGAAGATGATTCTATCATTGACGAAGGTAATGGTTTTTTTAGTTGAATAGTTATGGTATGTTTGTACTTTAAATTAAATATTGGAGTATTTAAAATTATATTATTATTGTTAGTATTGTTGCTGGAGTACTTAAATTATGGTAAAAACTCACATGCAATTGCCTTCATATGAAGTTGATAGTCAAGAACCATTAGTTGTATTGTTGTTGTTTTAATTGGTGTACTTAATGTTGAATTATTATTGTTGTTGTTATTTGAGTATTTAGTGTTTATTATTATTATTATTATTATTATTATTATTATTATTATTATTATTATTGGTGTTATTGTTGTTGTTGTTGTTAGGGTAAAGTATAATTTTTTAAAAAATACTTCTAACATTTAATTTGTTTTAATGTTATCCTTAACGTTTTCAATAAGTTTCAATTTTACTCATATCGTTAATTTTTTTGTAGTAAACATTTCTTTGTAATTTTACCTCTTCCTTGTAACTAGCACCGTCAACATCATCAATATCATTATACATACATCTTTCCACCATCCACCATTACCCTCCACCCTCACCACTAACTTTCCACCACCCATCACCTACTGCACCAATAGCACTGCATCATCTCACCCTATCCCTCTCACTTCACACTACACCCACTATATCCCTAACCACCAAAGTCACACAATTGCCACTACCATTAAACCATACCACTCCATCATCAATATCATCAATAATAGCCACCACCCCTTTCTATTGAACTCATAGTTGTAAGAACTGAACCGATAATCAAACCGATCAAGTTACTAGTTTACTGATTTACTAGTTTAATCGATAACTCATTGGTTGAACCGGTAAAACAGGTTTCACTTAACTAAAAGATATAATAGCAAAGGTATAAAACAACAACTATTACAAAATACAAATTCACATCAATTGTTCAATATTGGGAGCATAACCTATTTCCAACAGTTCAATTCAACCTGTTAGGCAAGACCAAAGCAACCATATATGCATTCACTAAAATCTGTTTTGGATATAAAACTAGTTTTGCCGACATGTTTTCAAGCCTAAATTTGCTGAATGATTTAAATTATGTGCATGATTGGTACCTAACTAAGACAAACAACCATGAGAAATTGATGAATGGATAACAAGCACTTAACTCACAAGTAAAATAGTTACATTTAACTTGAAAATAACCATTTAATTCAACACATTTAAAAGCAACACCATAGTAGTTCAACAGCAAATAATTCGACAAAAAGACTCAGAGTCACTACACTAAACAAATGCACAATGGAATAATAGTTCAACAACAAATAACTCAACAAAAATTAATAGAAAATCCATCAATCCTTCCTCTAAAGCAAACAGGCATAATGGCATAATAAAAAATTAATAAAAAATCCAGCAATCCAAGAGAGGAGGTAGTGGATGAAAAGGACGCGCCAACGGAGCAAGGAGCCGCGAAGGATGGTGTTTCTGATGGTGTATTGGCTGAAGACATTCTAAAACAATATAGAATAGCAATAGTATAAAACAATCAGCTATTACAAAAACAATGTTACATATTCCATATTTTCATATTTTCATATCCAGCAACATAAATTCACAGCAATGTTAAATCAACAAAAATAACCATAACCACTATGAATCTGGAAAAAAATCAACAATCAGCCATCAACTAGTTCAACAATATAACAAGTTATAACTCAGCAATATATACATAATCAATAATCTGCCATTAACCAATAAGTTATTCACTCCCTTAGTCAAATTAAAATCCAACAATCTGTCATCGTCTCTCTCTCTCTCTCTCTCTCTCTCTCTCTCTCTCTCTCTCTCTCCCTTCATCGAAGCCTTTGCCCATTTCTCGCTCATCCTCACATTTCACAACCTTGTGCCGCCACCATCACAAATCCAACCCTAGCTAACTCCACTCAAAATCATAATTAACAATAACAAAAATAACAAGTAACAAAGAATATTAAGAAATCAATAGAAGAAAAAATTGAAATAAAAAAAAGGTGAGATCTGGAAGGGGAGGAAGGAGAGTAAAGGTGGTGCGGCAGCACAGCAGTGTCAATGAAGGGTCATGGTAAGGTGAAGAGATGTGGTTTTTCTAATGTTGTTAATGTTGATTATGATCATGATAGGATGATGAATTGGGAGAGGCAATGAAGTGGTGAGATGTGGTGGTGCAAAGGTAAAGGGATCAGGTAGTAGTATTGAGAGTGATGGTGGTGTAGTAAGGTGGCACGGTGGTGCAACACTAGAGCAAGTTGAGCAATAGGGTGGATCGGTGGTGGTAGGTTTGAGCTCTAGATTAGAAAGGTGCAGAGAAAGGGTGGAGTATGATGATAAAAAAACATGGGAAGAAAGTGATACATGAAAGAGGGTAAAATTGGAACTTATCGAAAATGTTAAGGATAACACTGAAACAAATTAAACGTTAGAGGTATATTTGAAAATTTTTAAAATTTTAAGGATAAAAGTATATTTTACCTTTATTATTATTGTTATTGTTATTGAAGTACTTGATGCTAAATTCTTTTTTATCACTTTTAAGAGGTGAGATTGAAAAGGATATTGAACCTATTTTTTTAAATCTACGGAGAGTATGTATGTGATGAAAATAAGTCTTAAGAGTTTAGACACTTGCAAACTCAAGATGACGATACACTTGCAAAAAATGTTGCTTACCCACTTTCAATGAAAAGACAGTTTGGACAAATCAGATTAAAAAAAAGGTATAGTTTTTCCCTCTAAGCATGCATTCAAAAAGATGGTAAGAATGTACACTATTCAAGAGGAGAGACCAATTGTGTAGAAAAAGAATGATAAAATGAAGGTAAAGATAATTTGCTGGTCTAACTATTGTAATTGGTTTGTGTATGCAGCTATTAACTAAAATGCAATAATCTTGACATATGAAAACATTCAATGACAATCATAAGTGTGAGAGGATTCTTGCAAATAAAAATACACATACAAATTGATTACACAAAAACTTGTGAAAAAATTGCAAAAAAAATCCAACACGTAGGTATCCACCCAAAAAAACTAGTTTATTATTGTTTAGGAACTGGTTCATTTAGTATCAAAGGATTATTTTGATTATCAACTTAAAACTGAGACACCATCTGAAACCTAAAGACTTTGTACATGACTAGCTGACAATAGTTGTATTTAGGACCGTTTATGAAATTACATCCAATATGTGAACAAAGAAGCTCAAAAGAGGAACCTAGTCGGCAACCCAAGAGAACAAAACCTAGAAAAGCCACACCTTCCAACCAAAGAGAACAACAATCCGAAAGCCCCAAGAGCAAGGTATCATGCATTGAAATTAATAAGATTTTTGTTATCTTAGTTTGTATTTGATAAGAGTTTAATTATTTTATTTAATAATGAATAAGAGCCTAGATGTACCAAAAAGTTTTGATTTGGATAGTGAACAATCCATGTTATTTGAATGATTAAACGATTAATTTTGCTAGGTAAACAACAGGAGGCGCAAAACAACATAAACAATGGGCTACACCCTAGACCCACTAAACATGAAAAGGAAAAAATTCCACCCCAATTACCCGCCACAATTCTATTTGCACTTTGTACATTTACGATTTCACCTTCCACCTTCCAAAACCTTTATTGTAAAAAAATCCATTTAATAAAAAGAAACATCCATCAAACTTAAAAGAAACATCCGCAAAATGAAAGTCACATCCAGAGAAATGGAAGAAGAGGAGAAGGAGGAGGAGAAGGAAAAGAAGGGAGACGAGGACGAGGATGTAGAGATAGCCGCAGTGCCACCTAGGGATCACGAGGCGACAGCAGCAGCACCTGTGGAATGCGAGACAACAGCAGTGGTGCATGGGGAACACGCGTGATGGCATCACTCACGTAGTAGCATCCGGCAATGGCACCCTGGAGGACGGAATGAACAAACACGTACTAGCAGCGATAGCGCACTGCGAAGACGGGTTATGTCGATATTCGCAGTGGAGGGTTGACGAGATTAGAGAGAATGGAAACGCGATGTGAGAGGTGTGTTTAGAAGAGGTTACGTTACTTAATCCTAATTATTTAAATTCAAAATCTGATTTGTAAAATTAATTTTTTAAGCGATTATTTATGTTATTTAGTAGGTGTGTTGTCCCTCTATATTTTCTCTTAAATGATATATGACATTTAATACCTACATAGAATTGCCTTGTTGATGTAAAAGAGCTTATGATTTTTTAATAAAATAGACATGAATCAAGGAGAGTTCTAACATGGTAAAAGTATTTTCTAGTCCTTTAAGAATTAGGATAATTTTTTAATTTTTTATCAATTGTGAAACTGTTTTGTAATTATACTTCTTTTCAAAAAGTTTTTCATCAAGTCTATATTTTATTTTATGTATTTATTTGTGTTAATTGCAAATGGACAAAGAGGTTATATAAGCAGAAAAGAGTGGAACAACCATAGAAGTCATCGAAGCAACGTAGTCATCATCAATATTTCTTCTACTATGTTGTCAAGTTCTTCCCTTTCTAAAGAGTTCCAAACTTTCTAACTTTCTTACAACATAAAACCAAATATAAGTGCTAACAATGACACACATATCCTTTCTTTTGGGTGACTATACTACTATAACCTTCTAATAATTGGTGAACTAAGTATTTAAATTTATTATAATACTATATACACTAATTGAATTACAGAAGACCATAACTCTCACTTAAAAATCACCTACAAACTTATTGTCATGAATAAAACACTTTAAAAATAATAAGAAAACGTATCTTTCTCTCCCCCACTCCCACTTGTATACACAGATATACACACATTTACTATTACCACTATTCAAAATTAAATTTCCACCTAATTTTTTACCAATCAACAAAAGATGCAACTTTTAATAGGTTAAAGTAACAAACAGCCAGAAGAGTTGGGATGCTCAAGAGTTAGAAAGCTGCATCAGATCAGAAACGTATAGTTCTTGAGTCTGAGTGAATTTTGATCGGAAGTTCTCAGTCGCTAATTACACGCATTAAGAAAAATCAAAAGAAACATATCACTCTCTTGTCATTAGTGGTCTTCTCCTTCTTCGAGTTGTTGACCTTGTCCAAGGAAATGGTTACCGTTGATGGAGCTGCTGACGGTGCTAATAACAGTGCAGCTGATGATGCAATTTCCGCCATTTTTCACCATCCCATCTGCCATAATTCTACAGAAGATTTTTCACATACCCTAATGAGAATTCATCTGCAATAAAAAAGTACTTATGAGATCTGATTTGAGAGTCTTCGATTATAGGTACGCTCGATTTTTAATAATCGTAGGTGTACCTTTTTCTCGAAGATTACCAAATTATATTATTTTTGTTTTTAATTTTTTAAATTCGGTTTCTGTTGAATAAGTTTAGTTTTACTCATGTTGGTTTCGACTAACATAGTTTATCTAATGTAGAGACATTGTAAATTTATAGATGACACTAGTGAATTTGATGGGGTTGATTATGGGATTTCCGTCCATCTACTTCTTCACCAGATTATTATAAGTAAGTTAGTGAGATTCTTAGAATATGTCTGCATAACTTGATCTATTATTATTATTTCGGTAAATTAATAGATTATGCCTCCATCTTGGAATTTAACAAATTAAATTAAATATATTGCTAATGTTTCTGTAAATTTTATATAGAATAATTTTTTGACTTTTATTATGTGTTTTCTTTTGTATTTGTGCGAAAAATATTGCTCCTGACAATTGTAGATAGAATGATATTTAAATGAAAATTAGCAAGGTTGTGGATAAAATTTTGTTAACAAAGTGGTGACCACTCATGACAGAAGCTTCATACTATGAGGTAATTAAAAATTAAACAATATAAGAATACTGTGTTTTATTTTGACTATAGTTGATGGTTTTTATTACAATTGTATCATTATATGTTTACTGATGTGCCTTTTTAGCTATTATACATGATAATGACAGTTGGATTGATTGTTTTGCATATTTTTATCCATTTAAGGTAATTTATGTTTGGCAACACTTTTATTTATTTAAGGTAATTTATGTTTAGCAATTTTTATATCAAAATGGATTATAATAAAATAAATATTGTTTAGATTACACTACTAAAAATTACTTTTAGATAAAAAATTATTAAAATAGACATCAACTTAAATAATTTTTGTATATTATCTTATCATTTTAATTTAGATATTTGAATAGATCTTATTAATTAATTTATAGTAAAATTAATATTTACTTACTAAAATAAAAATAACATAAAGATTGGCAAAATATTTTTTAATTAAAACTTAAAAATATAAATATTAGAGAGTACTCAAAATAATAAAAAATTAAATATTTACCTTAGTAGTGATTGAAATAAATTAAAAATTTTTTATGATATTTTTTATATAGTATATTTTTAGTACTTTTAGTACTCTTTTTGTAACACCCTACTACTCAGAGTTTTTCGCTTAAGTCGTAGAACAGAGGTAGTGTGGTGTTATGTCATATAATATATACATATAATAGTAAAAAGAGATAATATACTAGGAGCCTTGAAAAACGGGTAAACAAATTATCGCAAAATAAAAGCGCAACACCTAGGGAATCGAATTACTTACGTGCTAAGAAACCTAAAAATTAAGGATAGGAATAAGCGAAAGAGTAAAGAAAGCCAACAATACAGCATAACTAGCTCCTGACTCAGCCTGCGAAGCCAAGGCTAGCCCGAAAATATATATACATACATATACAAGTGTCCCAAAATATTCAAAATACAAAATAAGACCCTAGCTCTTCCTCAACCTATATAAGGAAAAAAAATAAACAAGTTTCTTGGAGAGCAAGTTAAGTACATAGGTACATATATATACAAACAGAAAACCCAAAATAACCCAAGGACTACTCCGCTTCAAAGATCCAGATGCCTGGCAAGGAGTCTCTCGACTTGCATCTGAAAACAACAATACAGTATGGGATGAGAACTGCAGGTTCTCAGTATGATAAAGGTGCCACACGTATAATAAATAAGGTCCTGGGAATGCCAGAGGCAATCCTAGAACTCCGTCATACAATTGTAAAACTTAATTTCTAAGCAGAAGCGATAATTAGGGCAAGGTAATCTAAACATTCCTAAACTTACTCACTTTTAAACCTAACATAAACACCAACCCATTTCACCCTTCCTCTGTTCCTCCGTCATCCATAAACCAGCAGAGACAAGCAACCAAACAAGTTCACGCACAAGTAAGAAACAGATAGTGCAAGTAGCAAGTATAACAGGAAGCAGGATGTATATGTTCAGTTAGGCAATCCTATGTAATGCATAGCAATAAAACCAAACAAATGCACATGATGTATGCCTGTCCTATGGCTGATGAGGCTCATATATCGGTTATCCAACCAACTCGACAAGTCCGAAAACCTTAGACTGTCTCCTGTCATGCATCCCCATGAGTCTATGCATAGATTTCACATTCATTCTTCATTTAATCACTCAATGGGGGATATCCATACACGGGAATTCATACGTGCCCGGTCACCCTTACAATGTATGGTCAACAGAGTATCGAGTTCAACTTGGAACACGTGGTGGCAAGCTACGGTTCTGTTACCTAGGAAAAACTCGTATCTCAGATGACATCATTCATAAGCCATTTCATATTCATAATCATTATTTAGTCATTCATCAAAGCCATGGCATCATAACTTCATTTCATATTTACATATCTTCTTTATAAATCATCATGTTTACCTCTTTCTTCATCCCCAAGTTACCTTATTTTTCTAGCTTCAATTAGTTAATGGACTTAGTACTATACCTTAAGTCTAAAAGGAAGAAAATGGAGGTTTAAAAGTGAAAATCTGGTTTAAAATACAAAATTCCAGTTTTGCAGCAAGCAGGGGCCACGTGTGCGCATGGGCCACGCGTGCGCGTGGTAGTGTGAAAAGATAGCACGCGTGCGCATTCCCTTACCATGCGTACGCGTAGGTGAGAATAGCATGTGACGCGTACGCGTGGGTCATGCGTACGCGTGGTCTTGCATGTTGGCTCATCACGCGCATGCATGGGCTATTCACGCGTGCATAGTCTAAAATGCCATGCCACTCGTGTGCGTGGGCCACATGTACGCATGGATGTACGTTTTTCCAAAAAATTTACAGATTGCCCAGAACGCTACAAAACCAGAGTTTTAGTTACCTGCATATACATTTTCCACACCAAACTTCCGTCGTCCATAACTTTCTCTACAAAATTCCGTTTTTCAGAAAATTTGTATCGTTCAAAAGCTTGCAAAACCATCTTTCATTTGAAACAAACTGCAAGTCCATTCAATATTTGAGGAAGCAAGTTATAGACCATCAAAGTTCATCAAATACCACTTTTTACCAAATTTCACCAAACCTCATGTTTTTACCAAAACCACATTTTTTTTCCTTTCAAAGCTCATTGCCATTCAACTCAACATACAACAACCATCAATCTAACTAGCCTTTTAACCATAGCACAACAATCTTACAACTTAGCTCAATAACACCACATTTCACCCAACTTTACAAGTTTATCCACAAACCACATATCACTATACATACTCATATTATCTTCATCATGAAATCCTTCAACCCTCATTACAATATTATTCAGCAATTCAATATCAACAAGTCCAAATAAATACCACTCAATCACAACCATATCTTTACATTTCCATATTCATAAATTCTTCATTTATCATCATCATACTAATACTATATATATATATATATATATATATATATATATATATATATATATATATATATATATATATATATATATATATATATGTACACATTCAATAATAACCAAATCTCAAGAAACATCATAAACTAACCATATTTCTCAACACAAGCTCAACATCCACTTATCCATCAACATGAAAAAACTAATCATTTAATGCATGTAGCCATTTCAACTTATCCTATAGTACTCTAACCTAAGTTTTCACAAAACCTTAAATGTTAAACGCGTGAAGCCTAAATCATACCCTGACCGATCACTTTATTTATTCCAAGGCAGTCACACTAGCTATAACACAGCCCCTCAAGCATTGAGAAACCAACCAAAATCTCAGCTCCAATCACCACCAAGCTTCCAAATGCCCACAATTCAATTCCAACGCTCATATATATATACTTAATTCACACCTAATACACATATATATTCCAAATTCAGCTTTTACATAATAAAATCAAAATTAGCTAGGGTTTAGGTTGTTCTTATCGTACCCACACGCATAATAACTCAAGCCCAATAGGCTTTGCAAGCTAAATCGAACCTAAAATACCAAATTGGGCAAGATTTTATCATAAGGGTTCAATTTTAAAATAAGAAAGGGAGTAGAGATTCTGAAATGAAATTGGGGCTTACCAGTGAAATTGATCCAACAGAAATGTAGAGCTCGACGCACTGGACGCGTGGCCGCGAATGGTGCGGTGATCGGAGCTCAAATGGGGGAAGTTATGGCAGAAAGAAGATTTGATGAGGGTTTCGGAAGTTCTCTTCCTCCCCAACGCTGTTCAACATTTTTGATGCTAAATGGGGATGAAGATGATTCTGTCCTTTTTAAGTTATGGGTTCGTTTGGACCCACGGGCCTAGTTCAATCGGTTCGGTCCATCCGGTCTAATTTTGGGACAAATTTTTCTAAATTGATATCAAAATTCTTGTTTTGAAGAACTCTATTCTATTTTGATATTAGTTTTGCATTTTTAATTTTCTTAATTAAAATTCAATTTATTGACTAATTATTTACTGATTTTATCACAGTTTACATCCTACCCACCTAATTAGGAATTTTGTCCTCAAAATTCAGAGTGAGTTACCTGGAAAGAGGTGTGGGTAGTCCTTCCGCATCTCTAAGCTACTTTCACCAAAGAAACTTTTTTCCGCGTAAACGCTTATTGCTAGTGCCATCAATCCTAACCGGAGTTACTGGAAGCGTCAGATCTTCTCTCACTTGAACTGATTTCGGTTCTAGGACATGACTAGGATCAAAAGTGTATTTACGAAGCTACGATTTGTGAAACATGTCATGCAGGTTCGAAAGATGTGGTGTTAAATGGTGCACGAAATTGTGATCATCAATGGCGCCATCAACATGGTACGCTCAATTGCAATCTCAACTCTTTATCACAACTTCGCACAACTAACCAGCAAGTGCACTGGGTCGTCCAAGTAATAAACCTTACGTGAGTAAGGGTCGATCCCACGGAGATTGTTGGTATGAAGCAAGCTATGGTCACCTTGTAAATCTCAATCAGGCAGATTCAAATGGTCATGAATGATATATGAATAAAGCATAAAGATAGAGATACTTATGTAATTCATTGGTGAGAATTTCAGATAAGCGTATGGAGATGCTTTGTCCCTTCCGTCTCTCTGCTTTCCTACTGTCTTCATCCAATCCTTCTTACTCCTTTCCATGGCAAGTTGTATGTTGGGCATCACTATTGTCAGTGGCTACAGTCCCGTCCTCTCAGTGAAAATGTTCAACGCGCTCTGTCACAGCACGGCTAATCATCTGTCGGTTCTCAATCAGGTTGGAATAGAATCCATTGATTCTTTTGCGTCTGTCACTAACGCCCAGCCTTCAGGAGTTTGAAGCTTGTCACAGTCATTCAATCCTTGAATCCTACTCAGAATACCACAGACAAGGTTTAGACCTTCCGGATTCTCTTGAATGCCGCCATCAATTCTAGCTTATACCACGAAGATTCCGATTAAGGGATCCAAGAGATATCCACTCAATCTAAGGTAGAACGGAGGTGGTTGTCAGGCACATGTTCATAGGTGAGAATGATGATGAGTGTCACGGATCATCACATTCATCAAGTTGAAGAACAAGTGATATCTTAGAACAAGAATAAGCTGAATTGAATAGAAGAACAATAGTAATTGCATTAATACTCGAGGTACAGCAGAGCTCCACACCTTAATCTATGGTGTGTAGAAACTCCACCATTGAAAATACATAAGAACAAGGTCTAGGCATGGCCGTGAGGCCAGCCCCCAAAACGTGATCAAAAGGATTCAAAGATCTAAAGATGATCCAAGATCCAAAGATGATCCTAAGATCAAAAGTGATCAAAAGATCTAAAAATGATCAAAAGATGTCAAATACAATAGCAAAAGGTCCTATTTGTAGAGAACTAGTAGCCTAGGGTTTACAGAAATGAGTAAATGACATAAAAATCTACTTCCGGGCCCACTTGGTGTGTGCTTGGGCTGAGCATTGAAGCTTTCATGTGTAGAGACTTTTCTTGGAGTTAAACGCCAGCTTTTGTGCCAGTTTGGGCGTTTAACTCCCATTCTTGTGCCAGTTCCGGCGTTTAACGCCGGGCAGTTTTGAGCTGATTTGGAACGCCGGTTTGAGCCATCAAATCTCGGGTAAAGTATGAACTATTATACATTTCTGGAAAGCCCAGGATGTCTACTTTCCAACGCAGTTGAGAGCGCGCCAATTGGGTTTCTATAGCTCCAGAAAATCCACTTCGAGTGCAGGGAGGTCAGAATCCAACAGCATCTGTAGTCCTTTTCAGCCTCTGAATCAGATTTTTGCTCAGGTCCCTCAATTTCAGCCAGAAAATACCTGAAAGCACAGAAAAACACACAAACTCATAGTAAAGTCCAGAAAAGTGAATTTTAACTAAAAACTAATACAAATATAATAAAAACTAACTAAAACAAACTAAAAACATAGTAAAAACAATGCCAAAAAGCGTATAAATTATCCGCTCATCACAACACCAAACTTAAATTGTTGCTTGTCCCCAAGCAACTGAAAGTCAAATAAGATAAAAAATAAGAGAATATGCAATGAATTCCAAAAACATCTATGAAGATCAGTATTAATTAGATGAGCGGGGCTTTTAGCTTTTTGCCTCTGAATAATTTTGGCATCTCACTTTATCCTTTGAAATTCAGAATGATTGGCTTCTATAGGAACTCAGAATCCGGATAGTGTTATTGATTTTCTTAGTTAAGTATGATGATTCTTGAACACAGCTACTTTATGAGTCTTGGCTGTGGCCCAAATCACTTTGTCTTCCAGTATTACCACCGGATACATACATGCCACAGACACATAATTGGGTGAACCTTTTCAGATTGTGACTCAGCTTTGCTAGAGTCCCCAATTAGAGGTGTCCAGGGTTCTTAAGCACACTCTTTTTGCCTTGGATCACAACTTCATTATTATTTTTTTCTTTCTCTTTTTTTTCGTTGTTTTTTTTTGAATTCATTGCTTTTTCTTGCTTCAAGAATTATTTTTATGATTTTTCAGATCCTCAGTAACATGTCTCCTTTTTCATCATTCTTTCAAGAGCCAACATTCGTGAACAACAAATTCAAAAGACATATGCACTGTTCAAGCATACATTCAGAAGTCAAAGTATTGCCACTGATGACAAGTCATCATATACCCATTTTTCAAGCTAATTTCACTTGTTTTGTTAGCATTTATGCACTTTCTTGCATCTTAAGTAAGTGATTTGGATTGAAAATGCATAACTTCTTTGAATCAAGCAACCACCATGAATTTAATGTTAATCATTGAGGTTTGAGCTCATTTTAATTGAATTTTAATTGATTTATAAGCCTCTTGAATTTAGTGATACTTTGAGTGGTTGTTTGGTTCATTATAGGTGAAGAAAAGAAAAGAAAAGGAAAAGCGTGGCATAAAAAGTGTAGCCTCCTGGGAGTGACTTTTTGGGCCAAAATTCAAATTAAAAATTCATTTGAATTCATTTCTTCACCAATTCAAAAGCCCATCCAAATCCCATTATCCAAGAATAGAAAGTGTATAAATAGGAGATAGTTTGATGTAATTAAGACCTTTTTAGCTACCTTGAGCTTTTACTTTTACTTTTGATCACTTAGACTTTTACCTTGGCTTTTGAATTTCATTTTTCTTCGAGCTTTCTTGAGAGACTTGTCCGAGAACTAAGAGGATCAAGGGAGAATTGACTGATCTCCTTCCTCATTTCCCTTGGGCAATTCTACTCTCTTGTTTTTTGAGTTTTGGGTGTGTGAAATTGGGGAAATTCTGTCCCAATTCCCATTCAAGCTCTTTGCACTTTGTTTTCTGCATAATTCAATTCCAATTCTGTTCATCTATTACTTCTTCTTTAATTTTCTGTCAATTGCTTAGATAATTCAGATCTGGGAAGGAAATTGGGTTTTAGGCTCTGCTACCTAAGCCCTTGGAATCCTGAGATCATAATTCACTCTTGGTTCTTCTGTGAACCTTTACTGCATTCTATTTTCTTTTTGTTTGAATGATATTTGCTTCTGATTTAAATTCTGCTCAATCAATTGCTGCAATTTACTTAGATCTTGCAATCCCGTTCCTCAATTCCCTTTTATATTCAAGCCATTTATCTTTCTTGCCATTTAAGTTACTGCACTTTAAGTTTCTTGCACTTTAAGTTTCAGTCATTTACTTTCTTGCTCTTTAAGATTCTGCAAATTTACAATTCTGTTCTTTAATTTACTGCACTTTTCCCTTCCCCCTTTACATTTACTGTCATTTACTTCCTGTTAAACACATATCACTCAATTAAAACTTGATTCGCTTGACTAAATCACCCACTAAACTAAAATTGCTCAATCCTTCAATCCCTGTGGGATCGACCTCACTCATGTGAGTTATTATTACTTGATGCGACCCGGTACACTTGCCGGTGAGTTTTGTGTTGGATCGTTTTCCACACATCAAGTTTTTGGCGCCGTTGCCGGGGATTGAAATAGATTGACAATGATTAAGTGAAGTGGAGGTCTAGATTAAGCACTTTTCTTTTTCTGTTATTCTAATTCTTACTAACACACTAACTGTTTGAATTTTTGCTTAAACTAACTAAATCTTCATTCTAGCTATAGATTGAAGTTTCATTGGCTTTCTGGGTTTGTGTGTTTATTGTTGTGTGTTTGTATGTCAGGTATAGGAAGATCCTCCCCTATCCATTCTGAAATTGATCAAAGGACTCTTCGGAGAATAAGAAGAGCTGAAAGAGGGAAGAACATTGTTGGAGAAGAAGAATCTGAGGAGGAATTCCAAGACATGGAAGGAGATACCAATCAACCAGGAGGAGACGGAGCCAACAATAATCAACAACAGAGAAGAGTTTTGGCTTCATACACATTTGCAAATGCTAGGCATTGTGGGAGTAGCATTCTTCCTCCCAATGTCAATGCAAACAACTTTGAACTCAAGCCACAACTCATCACTCTGGTGCAAAACAATTGTTCTTTTGGAGGAGGGCTTTTGGAGGATCCAAACCAACATTTGTCTACTTTCTTGAGAATTTGTGACACAGTGAAAACAAATGGTGTGCCCCCTGATAGCTACAAGTTGCTACTCTTCCCATTCTCTCTCAGGGATAAAGCAACTCAATGGCTAGAGACCTTTCCAAAAGAAAGCATCAACACTTGGGATGACTTGGTGAGCAAGTTCCTTGCCAAATTCTATCCACCTCAAAGAGTCCTAAGGTTGAAGACAGAGGTTCAAACATTCACTCAAATGGAGGCCGAGAGCTTATATGAAGCATGGGAGAGATATAAGGCTCTATTGAGGAAATGTCCACCAGAGATGTTCACTGAGTGGGACAAGTTGCAAAACTTCTATGAGGGACTCACTCTTAAAGCTCAAGAAGCTCTTGATCATTCTGCAGGAGGCTCTTTACAGCTCATGAAAACCACAGAGGAAGCTCGAAACCTCATTGATATGGTGGCCAACAACCAATATTTCTTTGCTCATCAAAGACAACGCCAACCATCACAAAGAAGAGGAGTAATGGAGTTGGAAGGAGTTGATTCAATTCTAGCCCAGAACAAGATGATGCAGCAGTAGATTCAACAACAATTTGAGCAAATGGCTAAGAGAATTGATGGCTTGCAAGTGGCAGCAGTGAGCACCACAAGCCAACCTCCAACCACTTGGGTGCAAAGTGAAGAAGCTCAAGAAGAGCAACAACAAGAGCAGGTTCAATACATGCACAACCAAAATCCTGGAACAAATGAAGTCTATGGAGATACTTACAATCCATCTTGGAAGAACCACCCCAACCTCAGATGGGGAGACAACCATAACCAAAACCAACAACCATGGCAAAGAAACACAAGCCAAAACAATTGGAAAAACACAAACCATAACCCCCAGCCAAACACTAACCAAAATACATACAGGAAACCATAAAACAACTACCCAAATTCTAACCAATACCCAGCCAATAGCCAACCAACTAACCAAAACACTTATCATCATCCCTCAACACCCCAAAATCAACCCATCTCACAAGATTCACAGAGAATCACCAATCTAGAGCTGCTCATGGAGAAACTAATGAAGAGCCAGGAATTGACAAACAAGAATCAAGAAGCTACCATGAAGAACCTAGAGAGGCAGATTGGACAAATCTCTAAGAAGATCTCTGTTGAGAAGCCATCAAGTTCACTACCTAGTGACACCATTCCCAACCCAAAGGAAGAATGCAAGGTGGTGCAACTAAGAAGTGGAAGAGTGTTAACAGATGGCAGCCAAGGAGCAACAAAGAAGCTTATGGAGAATGACACTGAGCCAACAAAGAATGATGAAGCCATCAACAAAGACACAATAAGCAAGAGTGCTCCAGAATAATTCACAGAGGAAGACAACAAGCCACAGAAATTGAAGAAATGAAAGAAAATCATGGAAGAACCAATTCCAAAACAGCATCAAGTGGAGAAGAGCTCAACAACACCACTACCTTATCCACAGAGATTTCACAAGGAAACAAAGGACCAGCACTTCCACAAATTTCTTGAGACTTTCAAGAAGTTGGAAATCAACATACCTTTGGCAGAGGCTTTGGAGCAAATGCCCCTGTATGCTAAGTTTCTAAAGGAGCTCATTAACAAGAAAAGACAGTGGAATGAGAAGGAAACAGTGATGCTTAGTGAGGAATGTAGTGCACTCATTAAAAAGGGACTCCCTCCCAAGCTTGAAGACCCTGGAGGTTTCTTCTTACCATGCACTATTGGGAACCTATTCATTAACAAGGGGATGTGCGATCTAGGAGCAAGCATAAATCTAATCCCATATTCTCTAGTGAAAAAGCTTGGCATATAGGAGGTGAAACCAACAGAGATGACTTTGGAATTGGTGGATCAATCAATAGTCTATCCTAAGGGGCTGATTGAGAACCTTTTAGTTAAGGTTGGCAAGTTCATCTATCCGGCAGACTTTGTGATCCTGGATTCTTCAAAAAATGGAAATGACTCCATAATACTTGGTCGACCATTTTTGGCCACTGCTAGAGCCATTGTGGACATGGAGCAAGGAGAGTTAACCCTTAGGATGCATGAGGAGAGCATCATCCTGAAAGTCTTCCCAGAATTACAAAGGGAGGAAGAAACAAGCAAAATGAGTGATGATCTCCCTCCAAAGCAATCAACTGAAAAGGAAGTGGAACAGAAAAACAAACAGATGCAAGAAGAAAAAGGGATTCACAAGGAAGCAGGGGCGATCAGCAAGAAGGAAGGCATCACAACTCAAGTAACTGTCAAGAAAGGAAGATCAACAAGCAAGAAAAAGGTGAAGAATAAGAAAAAGGCTCACAAAGGATGGAAGAACAAGAAATCCCAACTGAAGGGTTTTCTAAGGGTGATAAGGTGCAACTAGTATACCAACAGCAAGGAGCAAAAGATTATTACACTGTCAACCAAATACTTTCTCTTGAGCACATGGAAATTGAACATCAAGGCACACAAAGAAAGCTGACAGTGAGAGGTGACAAATTGAGACATCACCAACATCAACCACCTTAAAGGGAGGTCAATGTCAAGCTAATGACAATAAAAGAGCGCTTCATGGGAGGCAACCCATGGTTTAAGATTTCTGTCTTCTCTTTTATTTAATAAGCTATGATTCTTCTAAATATGGTTTTGAATTTTCATGCCTGGTAAATGCATATGTCATTTTGAAGCACATGGCAAACTTCTAAGTTTGGTGTACCTTAAGGCACACCCAAGTTCATTGTTCAAAGAAGAGGATTGTCTTTTAGAACATATGCATAAGTCTTTTGATAAAGCATGTGACCAAACACTAAGTTTGGTGTCTGCATATGCAACAATGATCAGAGGATCATTTTCCAATCATGAACTCAAAACCATACAGACAAGGGATCATACATCAAATTTTTTTTAAAAAAATGCATCAATTGTGAGATTGGTTTGCAATTGCTAAGCCATCCCCTAAATAAAAGATAAGTTTGGTGTTCACCAACCTTTAACATCTTTAATTAAGGGACATAATTGACCACAAAAAT
Source organism: Arachis stenosperma (assembly GCF_014773155.1). Classification (NCBI taxonomy): domain Eukaryota; kingdom Viridiplantae; phylum Streptophyta; class Magnoliopsida; order Fabales; family Fabaceae; genus Arachis; species Arachis stenosperma. The sequence continues at coordinate 40,571,840 of NC_080381.1, read as the reverse complement.
ATTCTTTTCATAATAATAAACAAAACAAATTTTTTTTCTTTCATTTAATACAAATTAATTGCCAACGACCATATTAATGATCTAAGCCTAGCTATCTTGATTCTTGCAGGAGAAAAAGATTACGGCAAATGCAAGGAGGGGCCACGGCTAGGAGGAGTTATGTGAGGAAAGTCACATGTGCCTAGGAGAACGTGTTCATGGGGAACAAAATCTGCATGCATGCAACATTGGACACCGAAGTGCATGCAGCCAATGGGAGGAGAATCCTCGTCAAGCCTCAACCATGCATGCAAGCCGTCCATCTCATGCATTCTTTGAATGAGCAAATCAATCTCAGCCCTTCATGAACACAAACGGTTCCTTCTTCATTCATTCATTGTGGTTTTGTTGAAAAGCTTGGAAACATGGCCTATATATAGCCGTTGCACCAACACAGCATACACATTCCCATTCAAGCCACTTTCATATGAAACCACACTCTATTCCACTTCCAAAGCCAACATAATTCCCTTACCTCACACATCAAAACCGAACCAAAATTCACCCCAAAACACAACACATATTTCTTCTACTCTCACTTCCTCTTTCTTTTCACTTCAATTTCGATGGCATCCTCAAGCTCAACAAGAAGGCCGGGAAAAGAACCTATGGTAACCGAACCTCCAGCATTTGATGCACGCAAGTTTAGATCCCAATTCCATGAAGGGAGATATCATAGGTTCATGAAGGCAAAGAATGTCATCTATGAGAAAGGCCTTGATTTGAGGGAAGGAGAATACCCCATTATGAGGCAAATTACTAGAGAAAGAAGGTAGGAACTCTTGTGTGCTCCTCTGACTGACATCAGTGCAGTAATGATTAGGGAGTTCTATGCAAATGCTGCCAAAGAAAACAAAAATAGTGCTCCCTACACAAGCTATGTCAGAGGGGTTGAAGTGACTTTTAGCCCAGCTGCTATCACAAGAGCTCTCAAGTTGCGAACCATAACTTATCCAGAGCTTAGTTATGAGGCTAGATTGCAACGGGAAAATAATCCTGATGAAATTCTGCAGGGGTTATGCATGGAGAGTACTGATTGGGAAAGAGATTCAAAGGGAGTTCCAAGTCACATAAGGAGGATAAATCTTACTCCTGTGGCTAAGGGATGGTATGAAATAGTGAGGAGATCTATCCTTCCTACTGGAAATGCTTCTTGGGTCACAATCAAAAGAGCACTCTTGACATACTGCATCTTGCATGGAGGTGAGATCAATGTTGCACAACTCATAGCTGACAGTATTCAAGGAATGGCCGATAGCACAAGCAAATCAAAAGGTCTTGGACATCCAAGTACCATCCTCAGACTATGTAACAAAGCTAACGTAATTTTTGAAGATGAGGACACAACAAAAGTGAAAGTAGGAAAAGGAATTACCAAGAAGAGCATGGAGGGAATTAATGAAGAAGAAGATCAAGAAGGGGTAGTAGCTCCTAGACAAAGGAGATCACAAAGAGAGGAAGGACGAAATCAGGCTTATGATGCCATAGATATGAGCCAATTGCAAAGATCAATTGAAGAATTATCTCAGCAACTAATGCAGGCTCAACAAGGTCAGAATCAACTCATGCAGATCCAACAAGGCCAAAATCAGGAGGGCCCAGCGCAATATCTAGAGCCCCATCCTGAATTTATGGAGCAATTTTTGAAAGAAAAAGAAGAACGAGAAGCTTGGCAGCATCAAATGGAGGAAAAACAAGAGAGATGGCAACAACAAATGTTGACTCAGCAGCAAGAATTTCAAGCACAGATCCTTGAAGGACAAAAAGAACAATACAAAGAATTCAAGGAATCATATGATAAGCTGTATTTTAGTCAAGCTAAGGCAGAGGAGTATAGTCACAACCTATATCAATGGAAGAATGTTCATCATACCATGGGAGAAGCTAGATATGCACAAAGAATGGAAAATGATGAAAACATGCAAGCAAGGTTGGAGTACTTAACCCACAATCTGCCAACAATCAATCCTGAGATCAAGCCATTTGAGCAATGTCCTGAATTTTTAGCCAAGCAACAAGCAAGGTCTCATCAATATGTTGACTCAACCTTTAAAAGATTGGAAGATTTTGGGCTCAGAGGACTCTTAGATTCTGTATGGGGTAGAAGATGTCCTAGTGAAGAGATCCGAGATTACTCCAAGACAGGGAAGAGAAAGAAGAAGAAGGGAGAATCAAGCAGCAGCCATGACCATTAGAAGGTGGCAAAAATTCTTTCATACTCCCTCCTTCATGTCCCTAATAAGGAGATGCATGTCTGAAACATGATATGCCTCCATCATTTATTTCTTTTATTTCATGCAATTCCTGTTCTTTGTTTTTCATTTTAGCTAGTTACTAATTAGCTAGAAAAATGATAAGTCTGCATAATGCTTGTATCCATCACTTAGCTTTAAATATTGCTTTGTTTCCCATATGCTTGAATAAAAGAGTTTGGTTTGAATTGAAAAGTAAAATATCCAATGTTGCATGAGTATGAATAGAAGTTGGTGGTGGCATATGTGTTTGATTAAATGCATGACTCATGAAATAAGTGTTGCATAATATCATTCTCAGTCAATTGTGAGTTAGCTTGCTGTTATAAAAACTCCTATCAAGAATGAAACAACCCTTGGTAACAAAAACAGAAAGAAAAGGAAGAAAGAAAAAGCCAAAATGGCAAGAAAAACAAAGAATAAAGGTTGGACACCAATAGCTTGGACCCTAGGACATATGCCTGTGGTGTTCTTGTACTAAGATCTGCTTGGATGAGTAAATTCTAAGGGGTATTTTAAAACCCAGTCACTTAGATCAACTGATTTGGGATGGCCAATTGAAAATCCACAATAAAGAGCAACTTAGATACAAAGCACTTAGTGATCCAAAGAGATGCTGGGCATCAATGATCCTAGGAAGAATTAGTGAGCCAAGTGTCTGTGGTGGAAAGATGTTGAGCAAAAGAAAAGAAAATAAAGCCAAAGGCTATGCTGCAACATTTAACACCAAACCTCTTAAAGAACAATAAGCTTGATAAGCATTATAAGCCAAGAAAAGTTAGCAAGGGTAGAATCAAAAAGTGAGTCATCTAACAGCAAGTTTAGCAAGCCTTTGAAGAAAGATATGCATTATGTAACAGCAACAATAATTGAGTTGTCATTGTCTGCATAAATGCCCCATAGATTGAAGTTCTGCTATCTGCATAATAAGGATATGCATTCTTTTCTTATTCATTTCATTTACTCTTAGTTTTGATGCTTGCTTGGGGACAAGCAAGGTTTAAGTTTGGTGTTGTGATGACAAGTCATCATATACCCATTTTTCAAGCTAATTTCACTTGTTTTGTTAGCATTTATGCACTTTCTTGCATCCTAAGTAAGTGATTTGGATTGAAAATGCATAACTTCTTTGAATCAAGCAACCACCATGAATTTAATGTTAATCATTGAGGTTTGAGCTCATTTTAATTGAATTTTAATTGATTTATAAGCCTCTTGAATTTAGTGATACTTTGAGTGGTTGTTTGGTTCATTATAGGTGAAGAAAAGAAAAGAAAAGGAAAAGCGTGGCATAAAAAGTGTAGCCTCCTAGGAGTGACTTTTTGGGCCAAAATTCATTTGAATTCATTTCTTCACCAATTCAAAAGCCCATCCAAATCCCATTATCCAAGAATAGAAAGTGTATAAATAGGAGATAGTTTGATGTAATTAGGACCTTTTTAGCTACCTTGAGCTTTTACTTTTACTTTTGATCACTTAGACTTTTACCTTGGCTTTTGAATTTCATTTTTCTTCGAGCTTTCTTGAGAGACTTGTCCGAGAACTAAGAGGATCAAGGGAGAATTGACTGATCTCCTTCCTCATTTCCCTTGGGCAATTCTACTCTCTTGTTTTTTGAGTTTTGGGTGTGTGAAATTGGGGAAATTCTGTCCCAATTCCCATTCAAGCTCTTTGCACTTTGTTTTCTGCATAATTCAATTCCAATTCTGTTCATCTATTACTTCTTCTTTAATTTTCTGTCAATTGCTTAGATAATTCAGATCTGGGAAGGAAATTGGGTTTTAGGCTCTGCTACCTAAGCCCTTGGGATCCTGAGATCATAATTCACTCTTGGTTCTTCTGTGAACCTTTACTGCATTTTATTTTCTTTTTGTTTGAATGATATTTGCTTCTGATTTAAATTCTGCTCAATCAATTGCTGCAATTTACTTAGATCTTGCAATCCCGTTCCTCAATTCCCTTTATATTCAAGCCATTTATCTTTCTTGCCATTTAAGTTACTGCACTTTAAGTTTCTTGCACTTTAAGTTTCAGTCATTTACTTTCTTGCTCTTTAAGATTCTGCAAATTTACAATTCTGTTCTTTAATTTACTGCACTTTTCCCTTCCCCCTTTACATTTACTGTCATTTACTTCCTGTTAAACACATATCACTCAATCAAAACTTGATTCGCTTGACTAAATCACCCACTAAACTAAAATTGCTCAATCCTTCAATCCCTGTGGGATCGACCTCACTCATGTGAGTTATTATTACTTGATGCGACCCGGTACACTTGCCGGTGAGTTTTGTGTTGGATCGTTTTCCACACATCAGCCACCACATCAAAATAATTAATCTGTTATAAAATTCAAAATTCATGCAATTCTTCTCTTTTTCAATTAAGAACATTTTTCATTCAAGAAAGGTGATGGATTCATAGGACATTCATAACTTTAAGGCATAGACACTAAGACACTAATGATCATGAGACACAAACATAGATAAACATAAGCATGAAAATTCGAAAAACAGGAAAATAAAGAACAAGGAAATTAAAGAACGGGTCCACCTCAGTGATGGCGGCTTGTTCTTCCTCTTGAAGGTCTTATGGAGTGCTTGAGCTCCTCAATGTCTCTTCCTTGTCTTTGTTGCTCCTCTCTCATGATTCTTTGATCTTCTCTAATTTCATGGAGGAGGATGGAATGTTCTTGGTGCTCCACCCTTAGTTGTCCCATGTTGGAACTCAATTCTCCTAGGGAGGTGTTGATTTGCTCCCAATAGTTTTGTGGAGGAAAGTGCATCCCTTGAGGTATCTCAAGGATTTCATGATGAGTGGGATCTCTTGTTTGCTCTATCTTTTTCTTAGTGATGGGCTTGTCCTCAACAATGGGGATGTCTCCCTCTATGTCAATTCCAACTGAATAACAGAGGTGACAAATGAGATGAGGAAAGGCTAACCTTGCCAAGGTAGAGGACTTGTCCGCCACCTTATAAAGTTCTTGGGCTATAACCTCATGAACTTCTACTTCCTCTCCAATCATGATGGCCCAGTCTATAGTAACTTCAGACCGGTTGCTAGTGGGAATGATTGAGCGTTGGATAAACTCAAACCATCCTCTAGCCACGGGCTTGAGGTCATGCCTTTTCAGTTGAACCGGTTTCCTTCTTGAATCTCTCTTCCATTGAGCGCCCTCTTCACAAATGTCTATGAGGACTTGGTCCATCCTTTGATCAAAGTTGACCCTTCTAGTGTAGGGGTGTTCATCTCCTTGCATCATGGACAAGTTGAATGCCAACTTTATATTTTCTGGACTAAAATCTAAGCATTTCCCCCGAACCATTGTAAGCCAATTCTTTGGGTTCAGGTTCACACTTTGATCATGGTTCTTGGTGATCCATGCATTGGCATAGAACTCTTGAACCATTAAGATTTCGACTTGTTGAATAGGGTTGGTAAGAACTTCCCAACCTCTTCTTCGGATCTCATGTCGGATCTCCAAATATTCACTCTTTTTGAGTTTGAAAGGGACCTCGGGGATCACCTTCTTCATGGCCACAACTTCATAGAAGTGGTCTTGATGCACCCTTGAGATGAATCTTTCCATCTCCCATGACTCGGAGGTGGAAGCTTTTGCATTCCCTTTCCTCTTTCTAGAGGTTTCTCCGGCCTTGGATGCCATAAATGGTTATGAAAAAACAAAAAGCAATGCTTTTACCACACCAAACTTAGAAGGTTTGCTCATCCTTGAGCAAAAGAAGAAAGAAGAGAGTAGAAGAAGAAGAAATAGAGGAGATGGAGATGGCTTTGTGGTTCAGCCAAAGGGGGAGAAGTAGTGTTTAGGTTGTGTGAAAATGAAGGAGTGAAGATGGGTTTATATAGGGGTGGAGAGAAAGGTAGGGTTCGGCCATTATGGGTGGGTTTGGGAGGAAAAGTGGTTTGAATTTGAATGGTGAGGTAGGTGGGTGGTGGACGAAATTGTGATTCAAATTCTTGTATCATTTGTGATCAATGTTCTAATTATGGCTCTGGTGGAATTCACAACTCCGTTCAACTAACCAGCAAGTGTACTGGGTCGTCCAAGTAATAACCTTACGTGAGTAAGGGTCGAATCCACAGAGATTGTTGGTATGAAGCAAGCTATGGTCATCTTGTAAATCTCAGTTAGAGAGATTAAAGGGGAATTGTGATTATTGGAATAATAAATAAAAAGGAATAATAAAAGGGATAGAAATACTTATGCAGATTCATTGGTAGGAATTTCAGATAAGCGGAATGGAGGTGCTGTAGAGCTCTAGGACGCCTGCTCTCCTATTCCTTCTACCCAATCCTTCTTACTCCTCTCCATGGCAAGCTTTGTATAGGGGTTCACTATCAGCTGTGGCTACTTTCATTCCTCTCGGGGAAATAACCTGTACGGCTGTCACTCGCACAGCTAACCAGTCTGGAGGCATCACCCATGGTTGATAGCTACATCCCATCCTCGCAGTGAAAGCTATGCACGCACTCTGTCACAGTACGGCCAATCACCGGTTGGTTCCCGCTCCTACTGGAATAGAATCCCTCTTTTGCGTTTGTCACTAACGCCCAGCAGGTTAAAGTTTGAAGCCCGTCACAGTCATTCATGAACGGAATCCTACTCGGAATACCACAGACAAGGTTAGACTTTCCGGATTCCCAGGATCCTACTCGGAACACCACAGACAAGGTTGGACTTTCCGGATCCAGATAAATGCCGCCATCCATCTAACTTATACCACGAAGATTCTGTTGGGGAATCTAAGAGATATACATTCAAGCCTTGTTACACGCAGAACGGAAGTGGTTGTCAATCACGCGCGTTCATAAGTGAGAATGATGATGAGAGTTATTAGCTCATCACATTCATCATGTTCTTGAGTACGAATGAATATCTTGGAATAAGAATAAGATAGAGAATTGAATAAAAGAAAATAGAACTTCATTAATCTTTGAGGTACAGCAGAGCTCCACACCCTTAATCTATGGTGTGCAGAAACTCCACCGTTGAAAATACATAAGCAAGAGGTTCAGGCATGGCCGAATGGCCAGCCCCCTAAACGTGATCAATGATCTCCTAAGATGAAGAATAAAATAAAACTGAGATCAAAAGATGATTGATACATTAGTAAATCATCCTATTTATAATAAACTAGCTCCTAGGGTTTACATGAGTAAGTAATTGATGCATAAATCCACTTCTGGGGCCCACTTGGTGTATGCTTGGGCTGAGCTTGATCTATCCACGAGCTGAGGCTTCTCTTGGAGTTGAATTTCGAGTTATGATGTGCTTTGGGCGTTCAACTCCGGATTATGACGTTTTTCTGGCGTTTAACTCTAGAAAGGAGCGTGTACTTGGCGTTCAACGCCAGTTTGCGTCGTCATTCTTCGAATAAAGTATGGACTATTATATATTGCTGGAAAGCCCTGGATGTCTACTTTCCAACGCCGTTGAGAGCGCGCCAATTGGAGTTCTGTAGCTCCAGAAAATCCATTTCGAGTGCAGGGAGGTCAGAATCCAACAGCATCAGCAGTCCTTTTGTCAGCCTTTTTCAGAGTTTTGCTCAAATCCCTCAATTTCAGTCAGAATTTACCTGAAATCACAGAAAAACACACAAACTCATAGTAAAGTCCAGAAATGTGAATTTAACATAAAAACTAATGAAAACATCCCTAAAAGTAGCTTAAACTTACTAAAAACTATATAAAAACAATGCCAAAAAGCGTATAAATTATCCGCTCATCACAACACCAAACTTAAATTGTTGCTTGTCCCCAAGCAACTGAAAATCAAATAGGATAAAAAGAAGAGAATATACTATAAAGTCCAAAATATCAATGAATATTACTTTAATTACATGAGCGGGACTTGTAGCTTTTTGCTTCTGAACAGTTTTGGCATCTCACTTTTTCCTTTGAAGTTCAGAGTGATTGGCATCTTTAGGAACTTAGAATTTCAGATAGTGTTATTGACTTTCCTAGTTAAGCATGTTGATTCTTGAACACAGCTACTTTTGAGTCTTGGCCGTGGCCCTAAGCACTTTGTCTTCCAGTATTACCACCGGATACATAAATGCCACAGACACATAACTGGGTGAACCTTTTCAGATTGTGACTCAGCTTTGCTAGAGTCCCCAGTTAGTGGTGTCCAGAGTTCTTAAGCACACTCTTTTGCCTTGGATCACGACTTTAACCACTCAGTCTCAAGCTTTTCACTTGGACCTTCATGACACAAGCACATGGTTAGGGACAGCTTGGTTTAGCCGCTTAGGCCTGGATTTAATTTCCTTGGGCCCTCCTATCCATTGATGCTCAAAGCCTTGGATCCTTTTTACCCTTGCCTTTTGGTTTTAAGGGCTATTGGCTTTTTCTATTGCTCCTTCTTTTTCTATATACTCTTTTTAGATCTCTTCTTTTTTTTTTTTTTTTTTTTTTTTTTTTTTTTTGCTTTTTCTTGCTTCAAGAATCAATTCCATGAATTTTTCAGATCATCAATAACATCTCTCTTTGTTCATCATTCTTTCAAGAACCAACAATTTTAACACTCATAAACAACAAGATCCAAAGACATATGCACTGTTCATTCATTCATTCAGAAAACAAAAGCATTGTCACCACATCAAAATAATTAAACTAAATTCAATAATAATTTCGAAAATTATGTACTTCTTGTTCTTTTGAATTAAAACATTTTTCTTTTAAGAGAGGTGAAGGACTAATGGATTTTATTCATAGCTTTAAGGCATGGTTACATACTAATGATCATGAAATAAAGACACAAAACATAGATAAACATAATAATTAAAAACCGAAAACAGAAAGAAATAAAGAACAAGGAATGAATCCACCTCTAGTGGCGTCTTCTTCTTGAAGGACCAATGATGTTCTTCAACTCTTCTATGTCCCTTCCTTGCCTTTGTTGCTCCTCCCTCATTGCTCTTTGATCTTCTCTTATTTCTTGAAGAGTGAGGGCGTGTTCATGGTGTTCCACCCTTAGTTGTTCCACATTATGGCTCAAATCTTCCAAGGAGGTGCTAAGTTGCTCCCAATAGTTGTTGGGAGGAAAGTGCATTCCATGAGGCATTTGTTGATGATGCACTTCCTCATGTTCTTCTTGAGGGCCGTGAGGAACTTCCCTTGTTTGCTCCATCCTTTTCTTGGTGATGGGCTTGTCTTCTTCTATGGAGGCATCTCCATCTATGATAACTCCGGCTGAATAACATAGATGGCATATGAGGTGAGGGAATGCTAGCCGTGCCATGTATGAAGGTTTGTCAGCTATTTTGTAGAGTTCATTGGCTATGACTTCATGAACCTCTACTTCTTCACCAATCATGATGCTATGAACCATGATGGCCCGATCCACAGTAACTTCAGATCGGTTGCTTGTGGGGATGATGGATCTTTGAATGAACTCCAACCATCCTCTAGCTACAGGCTTGAGGTCCAGTCTTCTTAGTTGGACTGGCTTGCCTTTGGAGTCAACTCTCCATTGGGCGCCTTCACACAAATGTCCCTAAGGACTTGGTCCAACCTTTGATCAAAGTTGACCCTTCTAGTGTAGGGGTGTTCATCACCTTGCATCATAGGCAAATAAAACGCCAACCTCACATTCTCCGGACTAAAATCCAAGTATTTCCCCCTAACCATTGTGAGATAATTCTTTGGGCTTGGGTTCATACTTTGGTCATGGTTTCTAGTGATCCATGCATTGGCATAGAACTCTTGAACCATTAAAATTCCAACTTGTTGTATGGGGTTGGCTATGACTTCCCAACCTCTTCTTTGAATTTCAAGTCGGATTTCCGGATACTCATTCTTCTTGAGTTTGAAAGGGACCTCATGGATCACTTTCTTCTTTGCCACAACATCATAGAAGTGGTCTTGGTGGCTCTTGGAGATGAATCTCTCCTTCTCCCATGACTCGGAAGTGGAAGCTTTTGCCTTCCCTTTTCCTTTTCTTGAGGAAACTCCGGCCTTGGGTGCCATTGATGGTGAATGAAAAATAAAAAGCTTAGGCTTTTTACCACACCAAACTTAAAATTTGCTTGTCCCCAAGCAAAAAGAAAAGAAGAGTAGAAGAAGAAGAAGAAAATATGGAGAGAGGGAGAAGAGAGGGTTCGGTTATGTGGGAGAATGTGGGTTTGTGTTGTGTGAAAATGTAAAAGAAAAGAAGGGTATTTATAGGGAGGGGGGAGGGTATAGGTTCGGCCATGTTGGGTGGGAAAGGGTGGGAAATTGAATTTGAAAGTAGTGGGGGTAGGTGGGGTGTATGGGGAAGAGGGGTTGATGTGAATGGTGAATGGGGTAATTGGGAAGAGGAATTGAGGTGATTGGTGAAGGTTTTTGGGAAGTGTGACATTGAGAATGAGATTTGGATTAGAAGAGTGTGATTAGGATTAAAAGGAATGTGGTAGGTGGGGATCCTGTGGGGTCCACAGATCCTGAGGTGAGGATCCTGTGGGGTCCACAGATCCTGAGGTGAAAACAAATACCATTCTTTCACCATATAGGCATGTAACATGCCTTGATGCATCATTCTGGCGTTCAAACGCCCATTGATGCTAGTTCTGGGCGTTAAACGCCCATGTTATGCACGTTTCTGGCGTTGAACGCCAGTTTCATGCTTGTTTCTGGCGTTCAGCGCCAGATTGTCCTCTGTGTGCGCATCCTGGCGTTAAACGCCAGGTTGTTGCTTGTTTTGGGCGTTCAACGCCAGAAAGATGCTCTGTTCTGGCGTTGAACGCCAGAAAGATGCTCCTTCTGGGCGTTGAACGCCAGCCCGTGCGCCTCCTGGGTGAAAAATTTTTTTCTTCTGTTTTTGACTCTGTTTTTAATTTTTTTTTTATTTTTTCGTGACTCCTCATGATCATGTACCTAATAAAACACAAAAATAACAAAGAAACAAAATAAAATAAAATTAGATGAATAAAATTGGGTTGCCTCCCAACAAGCGCTTCTTTAATGTCAATAGCTTGACAGTGGCTCTCATGGAGCCACATAGTGATCAGGTCAATTTAGTGTGTAGTGTTTCCAACACCAAACTTAGAGTTTGGATATGGGGTTTGAACACCAAACTTAGAGTTTGGTTGTGGCCTCACAACACCAAACTTAGAGTTTAACTGTGGAGGCTCTTCTTGACTCTGAACTGAGAGAAGCTCTTCATGCTTACTCTCTTTTGTCATAGAGGGATGGCCATGTGCTTGAAACACAAGGTAGTCCCCATTCAATTGAAGGACTAACTCACCTCTGTTGACATCTATCACAGCTCCTGCTGTGGCTAGGAAAGGTCTTCCTAGGATGATGCATTTATCATCTTCCTTCCTAGTATCTAGGATTATGAAATCAGTAGGGATGTAAAGGCCTTCAACCTTTACTAGCACGTCCTCTACTAATCCATAAGCTTGTCTTATGGACTTATCTGCCAATTGTAATGAGAACAAGGCAGGTTGTACCTCAATGATCCCCATCTTCTCCATTACAGAGAGTGGCATAAGATTTATCCCTGACCCCAGATCACATAGAGCTTTTTCAAAGCTCATGGTGCCAATGGTACAAGGTATTAAGAACTTGCCAGGATCTTGTTTCTTTTGAGGTAGAGTTTTCTGAATCCAAGTGTCTAGTTCACTAATGAGTAAGGGAGGTTTACTTTCCCAAGTCTCATTACCAAACAGTTTGGCATTCAGCTTCATGATAGCTCCTAAATATAGAGCAGCTTGCTCTCCAATCACATCTTCATCCTCTTCAGAGGATGAATATTCTTCAGAGCTCATGAATGGCAGAAGGAGATTTAATGGGATCTCTATGGTCTCTAGATGAGCCTCAGATTCCTCTGGATCCTTAATAGGAAACTCCTTCATGCTTGAAGGACGTCCCAGGAGGTCTTTCTCCTTAGGATTTTCGTCCTCCTCCTCCCTAGTGCATTCGGTCACTTTGATTAAATCAATGGCCTTGCACTCTCCTTTTGGATTCTCTTCTGTATTGCTTGGGAGAGTACTGGGAGGGGTTTCAATAACTTTCTTACTCAGCTGGCCCACTTGTGCTTCCAGATTTCTGATGGAAGATCTGGTTTCATTCATGAAACTGAAAGTGGCCTTTGACAGATCAGAGACTATATTGGCTAGATTAGAATTATTTTGTTCAGAGTTCTCTGTCTGTTGCTGAGAAGATGATGGATATGGCTTACTATTATTCAGCCTTGCACGTCCACCATTGTTAAAACCTTGTTGAGGTTTTTGTTGATCCTTCCATGAGAAATTTGGATGATTTCTCCATGTTGGGTTATAGGTGTTTCCATAAGGTTCACCTAAGTAATTAACCTCTGCCATGGCAGGGTTTTCAGGATCATAAGCTTCTTCAGAAGCTGCCTCTCTATTACTGTTGGATGCATGTTGCAATCCATTCAGATTCTGAGAGATCATGTTGACCTGTTGAGTCAACACTTTGTTCTGAGCCAATATGGCATTCAGAGCATCAATTTCAAGAACTCCTTTCTTCTGAGGTACCCATTGTTCACGGAATTCCTCTCAGAAGTATACATGAACTGGTTGTTTGCAACCATGTCAATGAGTTCTTGAGCCTCTTCAGGCGTTTTCTTCAGGTGAATAGATCCACCTGCAGAATGGTCCAATGACATTTTCGAAAATTCAGAGAGACCATAATAGAATATATCTAATATGGTCCATTCAGAAAACATGTCAGATGGACATCTCTTGGTCAGCTGCTTGTATCTTTCCCAAGCTTCATAGAGGGATTCACCATCTTTTGTTTGAAGGTTTGAACATCCACTCTCAGCTTGCTCAGCTTTTGGGGAGGAAAGAACTTGTCTAAGAATGCAGTGACAAGCTTATCCCATGAGTCCAGGCTATCCTTGGGTTGTGAATCCAACCATACTCTAGCTCTGTCTCTTACAGCAAAAGGGAAAAGCAAGAGTCTGTAGACTTCAGGATTAACTCCATTTGTCTTTACAGTGTCACAGATCTGCAAGAACTCAGTTAAAAACTGATAAGGATCTTCAGATGGAAGTCCATAAAACTTGCAGTTTTGTTGCATCAATGCAACTATTGAGGCTTAAGCTCAAAGTTATTGGCTCCTATGGCAGGAATGGAGATGCTTCTTCCATCAATCTTGGATGTTGGCTTTGTGAAGTCACCAAGCATTCTCCTTGCATTATTATCATTATTTTCGGCCATCTCTTCCTCTTGTTCGAAATTTTCTAAAAGGTTGCTTCTGGATTGTTGTAATTTAGCTTCTTTTAATTTTCTCTTCAGAGTCCTTTCAGGTTCTGGATCAACTTCAACAAGAGTGCCTTTGTCCCTGTTCCTGCTCATATGAAAGAAAAGGGAACACAAAAAAAGAAAGAAGGAATCCTCTATGTCACAGTATAGAGATTCCTTTATGTTAGTAGAAAAAGAAAGGGGTAGAAGAAGAGGAATGGATTCGGATTTTTGATGAAGAGGGGTGAAGAGAAGTGTTAGTAATTAAATAATTAAATAGAGGAAGAAAAGAGAAGAGAGAATTCGAAAACAATTTTTGAAAAGGAGTTAGTGATTTTCGAAAATTAGAGATAAAATAAAATTAAAATTAAAATTTAAAACAATTAATTAATTAAAAAGAATTTTTGAAAAAGGGAAGAAATATTTTCGAAAATAGAGGAGGGAAAAGTAGTTAGGTAGTTTTGAAAAAGATAAGAAACAAACAACAAGTTAGTTAGTTGATTGAAAACGATTTGAAATCAAAATTGAAAAAGATAAGAAGATAGTAAGTTAGATAAGATATTTTAAAATCAAATTTTGAAAAAGATAAAATTTTAAAAAGAATAAGATAAAGAGATAAGATAAAAGTTTTAAGAAAAAGATATTTTTGAAAAAGATTTAATTTTTAAAATTACTTAACTAACAAGAAACTACAAGATAAGATTCTAGAACTTAAAGATTGAACCTTTCTTAACAAGAAAGTAACAAACTTCAAATTTTTGAACCAATCACATTAATTGTTAGCTAATTTTCGAAAATTACATATAAAGATAAGAAAAAGATTTTGAAAATATTTTGAAAAATAATTTTTGAAATTTTCGAAAATAAATAAAAAATTTTGAAAAAGATATAATTTTGAAAAAGATTTTGAAAATATAAGATTTTTAAAATTGAAATTTTGACTTGACTTGTAAGAAACAACTAATTTTAAAAATCTTTTGACCAAGTCAACCCAAAATTTCGAAATTGTGGAGGGAAATAAGGAAAAGATATTTTTGATTTTTGAATTTTTAAGGAAAAACACAAAAATGACCCAAAACATGGAAATTTTGGATCAAGACACAAGATGCATGCAAGAATGCTATGAATGTCAAGATGAACACCAAGAACACTTTGAAGATCATGATGAACATCAAGAACATATTTTTGAAAAATTTTGATGCAAAGAAAACATGCAAGACACCAAACTTAGAAATTTTTAATGTATGAAAAATATGAATGCAAAAATGCACATGAAAAACAAGAAAAGACACAAAACAAGAAATCATCAAGATCAAACAAGAAGACTTGTCAAGAACAACTTGAAGATCATGAAGAACACTATGAATGCATGGGATTTTCGAAAAATGCAAGAAAAATTTTTTTAAAAGCATGCAATTGACACCAAACTTAAAATTTAACACAAGACTCAAACAAGAAACACAAAATATTTTTTTGATTTTCTAATTTTTTTGGATTTTTATTAATTATTTTCGAAAATAAAGTTTTGAAAAACGAAAAATAAAAGAAAAATTTTTGAAAAAGATTTTTGAAAAGAAAATTACCTAATCTGAGCAACAAGATGAACCGTCAGTTGTCCATACTCGAACAATCCCCGGCAACGGCGCCAAAAACTTGGTGGACGAAATTGTGATTCAAATTCTTGTATCATTTGTGATCAATGTTCTAATTATGGCTCTGGTGGAATTCACAACTCCGTTCAACTAACCAGCAAGTGTACTGGGTCGTCCAAGTAATAACCTTACGTGAGTAAGGGTCGAATCCACAGAGATTGTTGGTATGAAGCAAGCTATGGTCATCTTGTAAATCTCAGTTAGAGAGATTAAAGGGGAATTGTGATTATTGGAATAATAAATAAAAAGGAATAATAAAAGGGATAGAAATACTTATGCAGATTCATTGGTAGGAATTTCAGATAAGCGGAATGGAGGTGCTGTAGAGCTCTAGGACGCCTGCTCTCCTATTCCTTCTACCCAATCCTTCTTACTCCTCTCCATGGCAAGCTTTGTATAGGGGTTCACTATCAGCTGTGGCTACTTTCATTCCTCTCGGGGAAATAACCTGTACGGCTGTCACTCGCACAGCTAACCAGTCTGGAGGCATCACCCATGGTTGATAGCTACATCCCATCCTCGCAGTGAAAGCTATGCACGCACTCTGTCACAGTACGGCCAATCACCGGTTGGTTCCCGCTCCTACTGGAATAGAATCCCTCTTTTGCGTTTGTCACTAACGCCCAGCAGGTTAAAGTTTGAAGCCCGTCACAGTCATTCATGAACGGAATCCTACTCGGAATACCACAGATAAGGTTAGACTTTCCGGATTCCCAGGATCCTACTCGGAACACCACAGACAAGGTTGGACTTTCCGGATCCAGATAAATGCCGCCATCCATCTAACTTATACCACGAAGATTCTGTTGGGGAATCTAAGAGATATATATTCAAGCCTTGTTACACGCAGAACGGAAGTGGTTGTCAATCACGCGCGTTCATAAGTGAGAATGATGATGAGAGTTATTAGCTCATCACATTCATCATGTTCTTGAGTACGAATGAATATCTTGGAATAAGAATAAGATAGAGAATTGAATAAAAGAAAATAGAACTTCATTAATCTTTGAGGTACAGCAGAGCTCCACACCCTTAATCTATGGTGTGCAGAAACTCCACCGTTGAAAATACATAAGCAAGAGGTTCAGGCATGGCCGAATGGCCAGCCCCCTAAACGTGATCAATGATCTCCTAAGATGAAGAATAAAATAAAACTGAGATCAAAAGATGATTGATACATTAGTAAATCATCCTATTTATAATAAACTAGCTCCTAGGGTTTACATGAGTAAGTAATTGATGCATAAATCCACTTCTGGGGCCCACTTGGTGTATGCTTGGGCTGAGCTTGATCTATCCACGAGCTGAGGCTTCTCTTGGAGTTGAATTTCGAGTTATGATGTGCTTTGGGCGTTCAACTCCGGATTATGACGTTTTTCTGGCGTTTAACTCCAGAAAGGAGCGTGTACTTGGCGTTCAACGCCAGTTTGCGTCGTCATTCTTCGAATAAAGTATGGACTATTATATATTGCTGGAAAGCCCTGGATGTCTACTTTCCAACGCCGTTGAGAGCGCGCCAATTGGAGTTCTGTAGCTCCAGAAAATCCATTTCGAGTGCAGGGAGGTCAGAATCCAACAGCATCAGCAGTCCTTTTGTCAACCTTTTTCAGAGTTTTGCTCAAATCCCTCAATTTCAGTCAGAATTTACCTGAAATCACAGAAAAACACACAAACTCATAGTAAAGTCCAGAAATGTGAATTTAACATAAAAACTAATGAAAACATCCCTAAAAGTAGCTTAAACTTACTAAAAACTATATAAAAACAATGCCAAAAAGCGTATAAATTATCCGCTCATCAGTGGGGTTTATGAAGGATGGATGTGAGTGGTGAAGAGAATAGTGGGATTTGATAGGTGAGGGATTTTTGGGGAAGAGGTGTTGAGGTGATTGGTGAATGGGTGAAGAAGAGAGAGGGTGGTGGGGTAGGTGGGGATCCTGTGGGGTCCACAGATCTTGAGATGTCAAGAAAAATTCATCCCTACACCAAGTGGCGAGCAAAAATGCTCTTCATGCCAATTCTGGCGCTAAACGCCGGGCTGGTGCCCATTTCTGGCGTTTAACGCCAACTTCTTGCCCTTTCCTGGCATTTAACGCCAGTCTGGTGCCCCTTTCTGGCATTAAACACCCAGAATGGTGCCAGACTGGGCGTTAAACGCCCATTTGCTGGCCTTGCTGGCGTTTAAACGCCAGCAAGGTTTTCCTCCAGGGTGTGCTGTTTTTCTTTCTATTTTTCATTCGGTTTTTGCCTTTTCAATTGATTTTGTGACTTCCCATGATCATTAACCTACATAAAACATAAAATAACAAAGGAAAATAGATTAAATATAACATTGGGTTGCCTCCCAACAAGCGCTTCTTTAATGTCAGTAGCTTGATAGTGGGCTCTCGCTGAACCTCACAGATGCTCAGAGCAATGTTGGAACCTCCCAACACCAAACTTAGAGTTTGAATGTGGGGGTTCAACACCAAACTTAGAAGTTGGTTGTGGCCTCCCAACACCAAACTTAGAGTTTGACTGTGGGGGCTCTATTTGACTCTGTTTTGAGAGAAGTTCTTCATGCTTCCTCTCCATTGTTACAGAGGGATATCCTTGAGCCTTAAACACAAAGGATTCTTCATTCACTTGAATGATCAGTTCACCTCTGTCAACATCAATTACAGCCGTTGCTGTGGCTAGGAAGGGTCTGCCAAGGATGATGGATTCATCCATGTACTTCCCAGTCTCTAGGACTATGAAATCAGCAGGGATGTAATGGTCTTCAATCTTTACCAGAACATCCTCTACAAGTCCATAAGATTGTTTTCTTGAATTGTCTGCCATCTCTAGTGAGATTCTTGCAGCTTGTACCTCAAGGATCCCTAGCTTCTCCATTACAGAGAGAGGCATGAGGTTTATACTTGACCCTAAGTCACACAGAGCCTTCTTAAAGGTCATGGTGCCTATGGTACAAGGTATTGAGAACTTTCCAGGGTTCTGTCTCTTTTGAGGTAATTTCTGCCTAGACAAGTCATCCAGTTCTTTGGTGAGCAAAGGAGGTTCGTTCTCCCAAGTCTCATTACTAAATAACTTGTCATTTAGCTTCATGATTGCTCCAAGGTACTTAGCAACTTGCTCTTCAGTGACATCTTCATCCTCTTCAGAGGAAGAATACTCATCAGAGCTCATGAATGGCAGAAGTAAATCCAATAGAATCTCTATGGTCTCAGTGTGAGCCTCAGATTCCCATGGTTCCTCATTAGGGAACTCATTGGAGGCCAGTGGGCGTCCATTGAGGTCTTCCTCAGTGGCGTTCACTGCCTCTTCCTCCTCTCCAAATTCGGCCATGTGGGTCATGTTAATGGCCTTGCATTCTCCTTTTGGATTCTCTTCTGTATTGCTTGGAAGAGTACTAGGAGGGAGTTCAGTAATTTTCTTGCTCAGCTGTCCCACTTGTGCCTCCAAGTTTCTAATGGAGGACCTTGTTTCAGTCATGAAACTTTGAGTGGTTTTGATTAGATCAGAGACCATGGTTGCTAAGTCAGAGTGGCTTTGCTTAGAATTCTCTGTCTGTTGCTGAGAAGATGATGGAAAAGGCTTGCCATTGCTAAACCTGTTTCTTCCACCATTATTGTTGTTGAAACCTTGTTGAGGTCTCTGTTGATCCTTCCATGAGAGATTTGGATGATTTCTCCATGAAGGATTATAGGTGTTTTCATAGGGTTCTCCCATGTAATTCACCTCTTCCATTGAAGGGTTCTCAGGATCATAAGCTTCTTCTTCAGATGAAACGTCCTTAGTACTGCCTGGTGCAGCTTGCATTCCAGACAGACCTTGAGAAATCATATTGACTTGCTGAGTCAATATTTTGTTTTGAGCCAATATGGCATTAAGAGTATCAATCTTAAGAACTCCTTTCTTTTGATTCGTCCCATTGTTCACAGGATTCCTTTCAGAAGTGTACATGAATTGGTTATTTGCAACTATTTCAATGAGTTCTTGAGCTTCTGCAGGCGTCTTTTTCAGATGAAGAAATCCTCCAGCAGAGCTGTCCAGTGACATTTTGGACAGTTCAGACAGACCATCATAGAAGATACCTATGATGCTCCAGTCAGAAAGCATATCAGAGGGACACTTTCTGATCAATTGTTTGTATCTTTCCCAAGCTTCATAGAGGGATTCACCTTCCTTCTGTCTGAAGGTTTGGACTTCCACTCTAAGCTTACTCAATTTTTGAGGTGGAAAGAACTTTGCCAAGAAGGCATTGACTAGCTTTTCCCAAGAGTTCAGGCTTTCTTTAGGTTTTGAGTCCAACCATATTCTAGCTCTGTCTCTTACAGCAAAAGGGAATAGCATAAGTCTGTAGACCTCAGGGTCAACCCCATTGGTCTTGACAGTGTCACAGATTTGCAAGAACTCAGCTAAAAACTGATGAGGATCTTCCAATAGAAGTCCATGGAACTTGCAATTCTGTTGCATTAGAGAAACTAATTGAGGCTTAAGCTCAAAGTTGTTTGCTCCAATGGCAGGGATAGAGATGCTTCTCCCATAGAAGTCGGGAGTAGGTGCAGTAAAGTCACCCAGCACCTTCCTTGCATTGTTGGCATTGTTGTTATTTTCGGCTGCCATGGGTTCTTCTTCTTTGAAGATATCTGTTAGGTTCTCTACAGAGAGTTGTGCCTTAGCTTCTCTTAGCTTTTGCTTCAAGGTCCTTTCAGGTTCAGGGTCAGCCTCAACAAGAATGCTTTTGTCTTTGCTCCTGCTCATATGAAAGAGAAGAAAACAAGAAAATATGGAATCCTCTATGTCACAGTATAGAGATTCCTTGAGGTGTCAGAGGAAAAGAAAAATAGAAGGAAGAGGTAGAAAATTCGAACTTATCAAGGAAGATGGAGTTCGAATTGTGCATTGAGGAGGAGTGTTAGTCCATAAATAGAAGGATGTGAGAAGAGGGGAAGAAATTTTCGAAAATTAGAGTGAATTAATTAGAAAAAAGTAATTGATTTTCGAAAACTAAGATTGGAAAAAAATTAAGTGATTTTTGAAAAAGATTTTGAAATTAGAAATAAAAAAGATATGATTGAAAATTATTTTGAAAAAGATGTGATTAAGAAGATATGATTGAAAAGTTATGGTTTTAAAAAGATGTGATTGAGAAGATATGATTTGAAAAACAATTTAAAAAGATTTGATTTTGAAAATTAATGACTTGGCTAACAAGAAATTTAAAAGATATGATTCAGACATTAAACCTTTCTCAACAGAAAAGGCAACATACTTGAACTGTTGAATCAAATCATTAATTGTTAGCAAGTATTTTTGAAAATGGAAAGAAATTGATTTTGAAAATATATGATTGAAAAGATATGATTTTGAAAAATTTTGAAAACTTGAAAAAAAAATTTGCATTAAAAACAAAATCTTCCCTCTTGTGCCATCCTGGCGTTAAACGCCCAGAATGGTATCCATTCTGGCGTTTAAAGCCCAAAACACTATCCTTTTGGGCATTAAACGCCCAACCAGGCACCCTGGCTGGCGTTTAAACGCCAGTTTTCCTTCTTCACTGGGCGTTTTGAATGCCCAGCTTTTTCTGTATAATTCCTCTGCTGTATGTTCTGAATCTTCAATTCTCTGTATTATTGACTTGAAAAGACATAAATTAAAATTTTTTTTTGGATTTTTAATGATGAGAAATAATCAAAATGCAACTAAAATCAAATAACAATGCATGCAAGACACCAAACTTAGAAGTTTGTACACTATTGGCACTAACAAATTGAGAATGCACATGAGAAACAACAAAACACTCAAGACAAGAGAATTTAAAGATCAGAGCAAGGAAATCATCAAGAACATCTTGAAGATCACTTAAGACACATGAATGAATGCAAGAAGAACAGAAACATGCAATTGACACCAAACTTAACATAAGACACTAGACTCAATAAGAAACATGAAATATTTTTGGTTTTTATGATTTTGTAAATTTTTTTGGATTTTTTTTCGAAAATTAAGTGGAAAAGAAAATAAAGATATCAAAATTCTTAACGAGAATTCCAGGAATCATGCAATGTTAGTCTAAAGCTTCAGTCTAAAGAAATTAGACATGTCTAGCCAAGCTTCAGCAGGACATTTCATTCAAGAGCTAAATTGATGAGAATCAATCAGCTTTGGTGATGATAAGAACATCACCTTGAAACACTAGAATTCATTCTTAAGAACTCTAAAGAAAAATGCCTAATCTAAGCAACAAGATAAACCGTCAGTTGTCCAAACTCAACAATCCCCGGCAACGGCGCCAAAAACTTGGTGCACGAAATTGTGATCATCAATGGCGCCATCAACATGGTACGCTCAATTGCAATCTCAACTCTTTATCACAACTTCGCACAACTAACCAGCAAGTGCACTAGGTCGTCCAAGTAATAAACCTTACGCGAGTAAGGGTCGATCCCACGGAGATTGTTGGTATGAAGCAAGCTATGGTCACCTTGTAAATCTCAGTCAGGCAGATTCAAATGGTCATGAATGATATATGAATAAAGCATAAAGATAGAGATACTTATGTAATTCATTGGTGAGAATTTCAGATAAGCGTATGAAGATGCTTTGTCCCTTCCGTCTCTCTGCTTTTCTACTGTCTTCATCCAATCCTTCTTACTCCTTTCCATGGCAAGCTGTATGTTGGGCATCACCGTTGTCAGTGGATACAGTCCCGTCCTCTCAGTGAAAATGTTCAACGCGCTCTGTCACAGAACGGCTAATCATCTGTCGGTTCTCAATCAGGTTGGAATAGAATCCATTGATTCTTTTGCATCTGTCACTAACGCCGAGCCTTCAGGAGTTTGAAGCTTGTCATAGTCATTCAATCCTTAAATCCTACTCAGAATACCACAGACAAGGTTTAGACCTTCCGGATTCTCTTGAATGTCGCCATCAATTCTAGCTTATACCACGAAGATTCTGATTAAGGGATCCAAGAGATATCCACTCAATCTAAGGTAGAACGGAGGTCGTTGTCAGGCACATGTTCATAGCTGAGAATGATGATGAGTGTCACGGATCATCACATTCATCAAGTTGAAGAACAAGTGATATCTTAGAACAAGAATAAGCTGAATTGAATAGAAGAACAATAGTAATTACATTAATACTCGAGGTACAGCAGAGCTCCACACCTTAATCTATGGTGTGTAGAAACTCTACCGTTGAAAATACATAAGAACAAGGTCTAGGCATGGCCGTGAGGCCAGCCCCCAAAACGTGATCAAAAGGATTCAAAGATCTAAAGATGATCCAAGATCCAAAGATGATCCTAAGATCAAAAGTGATCAAAAGATCTAAAAATGATCAAAAGATGTCAAATACAATAGCAAAAGGTCCTATTTGTAGAGAACTAGTAGCCTAGGGTTTACAGAAATGAGTAAATGACATAAAAATCCACTTCCGGGCCCACTTGGTGTGTGCTTGGGCTGAGCATTGAAGCTTTCATGTGTAGAGACCTTTCTTGGAGTTAAACGCTAGCTTTTGTGCCAGTTTGGGCGTTTAACTCCCATTCTTGTGCCAGTTCCGGCGTTTAACGCCGGGCAGTTTTGAGCTGATTTGGAACGCTGGTTTGGGCCATCAAATCTCGGGCAAAGTATAGACTATTATGCATTGCTGGAAAGCCCAGGATGTCTACTTTCCAACGCAGTCAAGAGCGCGCCAATTGGGTTTCTGTAGCTTCAGAAAATCCACTTCGAGTGCAGGGAGGTCAGAATCCAACAGCATCTGCAGTCCTTTTCAGCCTCAAAATCAGATTTTTGCTCAGGTCCCTCAATTTCAGCCAGAAAATACCTGAAATCACAAAAAAACACACAAACTCATAGTAAAGTCCAGAAAAGTGAATTTTAACTAAAAACTAATACAAATATAATAAAAACTAACTAAAATAAACTAAAAACATACTAAAAACAATGCCAAAAAGCGTATAAATTATCCGCTCATCATTAAAGCGATTCTATACGCCACTAGTCCAATTCTCTTCAAGATTTCAAATGGCCTAATGTAACGGGGATTTAACTTCTTAGTTTTGATGGACCTCCCTATTTCGGTGGTCGGAGTAATCTTCAGGAAGACATGTTCTCCTTCCTCAAACTCTAAAGACTTTTGCCTTTGGTCAACATAGCTCTTCTGGTGGCTTTGAGCCAAAAGCATTCGACTACGGATTTTCTTTATTTGCTCAGTGATTTCACTTATCATTTCAGGCCCTAACATGATCTTTTCTCTTGCTTCATACCAATATAATGGAGATTGACATTTCCTTCCGTATAAAGCTTCGTACGGAGCCATTCCAATGCTTGCATGATAATTGTTATTGTAGGCAAACTCTACTAAAGGCATATATCGATCCCAGTTTACCGGCTAGTCCAAAACACAAGCTCTTAATATATCTTCCAAGGTCTGAATTGTTCTATCTGATTGGACATCCGTCTGAGGATGATATGCAGTACTTAGGCTTAATTGAGTGCCAAAAGGTTGCTGAAAAGCTCCCCAAAACCGAGAGGTGAAGCAAGGATCCCTGTCGGATACAATGGTGGAAGGTACGCCATGTAACCTCATAATCTTCTTAATGTATAGCCGTGCTAACTCTTCCATAGTGCAACTTATCCAAATAGGAAGGAAGTGGGCCGACTTGGTCAGTCGATCCACAACTACCCAAATGGCATCACAACCCATCTGAGTCCTCGGTAAACCCAACACAAAATCTATGGCAATGATTTCCTATTTCCATTGTGGAATTTCCAAAGGTTGAAGGGTTCCTGAGGGTCTCTGGTGTTCAATTTTAACTTTCTGGCAAGTTAGGCACTTAGAAACGTGCAATGCCACATCATTTTTCATTTCTGGTCACCAGAACATTATTTTTAGATCTTGATACATCTTGGCACTTTCCGAATGGATTGAGAACCCGCTCTTATGAGCTTCCTCCAATATGCTCTGTTGCAAATCCCCGACATCTGGCACAATGATTTGATCCTTGAACTTCCACAATCCATCCTTATCTTCTGACACTCTCCACTGTTTCTCTTTCTCAATTGCCGACAAAATCTTATACAATTCTTGAACATTCTGATGAGCCTTTAATAGTTTAGCCTTGAATTCGCTTGAAATTTGTAACTGACTTAGGCATAAAGTCCCGAACTCTTATCTAATCCCCAATTTCAACCCTTAGAATGCTTTCAGCAATTCTTCCTCTCTTAGTATCATCCAAGCAGCACATAGAGATTTCTTACTTAAGGCATCTGCCACCACATTCGCCTTTCTTGAATGGTAGTTCAACTCGAAGTCATAATCCTTTAGAAGTTCCATCCACCTCCTCGGACGCATATTCAACTCTTTTTGTTCAAAGAGGTTCTTTAAGCTCTTATGGTCCGCGAAAACATGAAACTTGACACCATAAAGATAATGCCTCCAAATCCTCAAAGCAAAAACCACGGCAGCAAGCTCCAAATCGTGAGTTGGGTAGTTTCTTTCATGCGGCCTTAACTGACGTGAGGCATAGGCTACAACTTTATGATGCTGCATCAACACGCATCCTAAACCCTTCAGTGATGCATCACAGTATACTTTGAATGGTTCTCTTGGTTCAGGCAACACCAACACCGGTGCAATAGTCAATCTCTGCTTTAATGCCAGGAAACTCTCCTCGCATTCAAGAGTCCACACAAAAGGAACATCCTTCCTAGTTAGAATGGTCAAAGGCAAAGTGAGTTGTCAAAACCCTTTAATGAACCTCCGATAATAACCTGCCAAACCTAAGAAACTCCTAATCTCTATCACTGAAGTTGGTCGCTCCCAATTCATCACTGCCTCAACCTTAGCAGGATCCACTGCTATTCCTTACTTACTCACCACGTGACCAAGAAATTTTACTTCAGACTTCCAGAACTCACACTTGGATAGGTTGGCATACAACTTCCTATCCTTCAGGATTTGCAGAACTATTTACAAGTGCTCTGCATGCTCATCCTCTATCTTAGAGTAGATAAGGATGTCATCGATAAACATAACAACAAACTTATCCAGATATGGATGGAAAATCCTGTTCATGTAATCCATGAATATTGCTGGAGCATTAGTCAGTCTGAAGGACATCACTGTGTATTCACAGTGACCATAGCACGTTCTGAAGGCAGTTTTAGGAATATCCTCATCTTTGACCCTTATCTGATGGTATCCAGATTGTCGATCAATCTTAGAGAACATACCTGCTCCCTATAACTGGTCTATCAGGTCGTCAATCCTTGGCAACGGGTATTTATTCTTCATAGTAATCTTTTTCAGCTGCCGATAGTCAATGCATAAGCGCATAATCCCATCTTTCTTCCTCACCAGTAACAGTGGCACGCCCCACGGAGAAACACTCGGTAAGATAAAGTTCTTACCCAACAGATCTTCTAGCTGAGACTTCAATTTGTCCATTTCTAGAGGTGACATCCTATAAGGAGCACTCGAGATTGGTCCGGCCCCAGTCACCAACTCAATAGCAAACTCAACTTCTCAGTTAGGTGGAAATTCATGAATATCATCAAAAAATACCTCAGGAAACTCACACACAACCAGAATTTGCTCCAAGCTTTGATCATCACCCAAAATACCTGTAGCTAACAACAATATTCCCTGTCATTCAGCTCCAGAACAGTTCACTATCACGGAATTCAAGTAGTAGTTATTTACCACAACCGGCTTTTCTATGTCTTCTGGCATAAAACACACTATTTTTGCAGAACAATCAAGTAGGACATGATTCTTGGATAACCAGTCCAATCCCATAATGAGATCAAGACCAGTCCTCGGTAAACAAATTAGGTTATACACGAAGTCACGCTGTTGTATTCGGAAGGAAACTTGGGGGCACCTTAACCTAGTCACCACAGCCTCATGAGTAGCATTATACACCTTTAAATCATACCCCAGGACTACTATTTTCAATCCAAACTCATCAGCCTTCTCAAATGGAATAAATAAATGTGTAGCTCTAGAATCAAATAATGCATTCAAAGTTTTACTGGCCATCTCACAATTACCTATAATCAGTGTCTTTGACACCTCAATGCGTACTGAAGAAATAATGTATACTCTCCCCGGCTATTGTACTCTGCTAGACTCATACCTCTTCTTCTTTGGGCAACTATTAGCCAAGTGTCCAGGCTGTCTACAGGAGTAACATACTCCAGTCCCAAAACCTGCATGGTCCTGAATGGTACTTCCCGCATCTGTGACAATTCAAATCCTGCTGTAGCTGCTTCCCATGAGTTCTTCCCTGATTAGCATTGGCATTTGGCCTCCTGAAGTTACCTTGCCCCTGATTATTCTGAGGGACAAAGCCACCACGCTTGAATTGTCTGCCTCTAGGTTCAAAGTTCCTTCCCGAAGTCCTCTAGAAAGGCATCCTCATACTTCCCTTTTCTGCTGCAGCCTTTCTATCACACTCCTCAGTCACCCTACTCTTATTCACAAGTTCTGAGAACACCCGAATCTCCATAGGTGCTGCAAAGCTTTGAATGTCACTCCGAAGACCTCCTTCATACTTAATGCATTTTCACTCAGCAAAGTCCTCAGAAGCTCCCTGACAAATGCATGAAAAATAGCAGAGTTCCTCAAATCTGCTAGTATACTCAGTAATGGTCATCTGGTCCTATTTCAGCTGAAGAAGTTCAAGTTCCTTGGCATTTCTAACTGAGCTGGGAAAGTATTTCTTATAGAATTCTTCTCGGAAAAACTCCCAAGAGATCACAACTCCATCAGGCTGCAGAATGTGCCTCATACCTGCCACCAATGCTGAGCTTCACCTTACATCTGGTAGGTTCCAAACTCAACCCACAGTTCATTAGGAACCTGCTGAGCCTGTAGTGCTCGCTCAATGGCTTGTATCCAGTTATCCGCATTAGTAGGGTTTGAGGTTCCTCTGAAGGCCAGAGGATGAACCTTCAGGAAGGAGAAAATCGTCATAGGACCATTATCACCGTTGTTGCCATTGTTACCATTATTTATTTGGTTTCAGAGGGCTTCGACTGTCACTTGCATCATTGCGGCCATATTCCCCAAGGTAGCCATGAAGTCTACATGGTTAGGATTATTCCCTGACGCTTCAGGCATAACATTTCCTATTCTGCCTCTACCTCACCCGCGTCCGCATCCGCGAGTCGGCATCTGGTCCTTATACACACCAAACAAGTGATATCAAGTTGGTCAGTCTCAATATCGCAAGTCCTAAATGCATGCTCATGAACGTTTATGCTACATATATCAGTTAGATATCCTACTAGCACAAGGACACATACACAAAGAATGCACAGAAGCACAATCAGTCCGTCCTCTGGCTCTATAGGAACAAACTGCCCTGATACCATAATGTAACACCCTACTACTCAGAGTTTTACGCTTAAGTCGTAGAACAGAGGTAGTGTGGTGTTACGGCCCTCTAATCATATAATATATACATATAATAGTGAAAAGAGATAATATACTAGGAGCCTTTAAAAACAGGTAAAAAAATTATCACAAAATAAAAGCGCAATGCTCAGGGAATCGAATTACTTGGGTGCTACGAGACCTAGAAATTAAAGATAGGAATAAGCAAAAAAGTAAAGAAAGCCAAGAATATAATATAACTAGCTCCCGACTCAGCCTACGAAGTCAAGGCTAGCCGGAGAATATATATACATACATATACATGTGACCCAAAATATTCAAAATACAAAATAAGACCTATTCATACCCTGGGTCGAGTTACCCGACCCGGGATGATTGGCGATAAAAGTGACCGACCTCCTTAGGTCCGACTAGCCGACCTCTTCTCAAAGAGCTCGGCCAAATCGACAGGAGAGCCCAGTAAAGGGCCCAAACAGAGGAACACGACCCAAATCCTAGGGCAACCCAAGCCTATAGAGATAAAGGCGGTTCCATTGAAGATACGTTGACCTCAACTCAAAGATAAAGATAAGATAAGATAACTTATCTTATCCAAAAGGTCACATCTCATCATTATAAATACGCTGGAGCACCCAGGTATAACTCATACTCTGATTCTACATAAAACCTGCTTAATACCCTTGCTAACTTAAGCATCGGAGTCCCTTGCAGGTACCCCCACCCTTCGGTGATAGAAGATCAGCAGCACCATCAGTCCAACAAGTCAGACGTACTAGCTCCGGCTGTCATCCACCTGCCAGACACACCAGCTACGACCAGTACGGAAGATCTCGTCCGAGATCGACCTCCAGTTTCAGGTAACCCTCGGAACATTGGCGCCGTTGCCGGGGACCTGGAAGTCATCCCATTACCATGGCGGACGACCATGACAATGACTACGATTCAGGTCTGGAAGATAGAACACCGCACAAGAACACGGACGTCACGCTGCAAGATACCCCAGAAACCAACAAGGACAAAGACTCACCAAATTCGGGGGCAATAGAAGCGCTCCTAGATCGCCTAAAACAACTTGAAAAGGAAACCCAACAACAATGAAAAATCGGAAAAGATCTACAAAGAGAGGTGCGGCGACGTCGAGAATTGGAAGAAAAACTACAGCAATTGGAAGCCGATCTTAAATTAAAAGCCCCTCGGGCCAATCTCGAAGAAAATTCACGCAAAGAGCAAGACCCGTTCACCAGGGAAATCATGAAAACCAAAATTCCAAAAGACTTCAAACTCCCGGATATGACCCTGTATGATGGCACCACAGACCCCAACCACCACCTCAGCAACTTCAGAAACAGAATGTACCTTACCGACGCCCCAGATGCTGTTCGCTGTAAAGCCTTTCCAACAACTCTCACAAAGACAGCAATCCGATGGTTCAACAACCTACCCCCAAAGTCCATCTCAAACTTTGATGACCTAGCTAAAAAATTCCTAGCCAGATTCTCCATTCAGAAAGATAAGGCCAAGCACGCCCCCAGCTTACTAGGGATCAAACAAGGAGATCGGGAGAGCCTCTGCAACTACATGGAGAGATTCAAGAAAACGTACATGGACATACAAAGTTTACCAACAGAGGCCACCATCATGGGACTCATCAACGGCCTACGAGAGGGACCTTTTAGCCAGCCTATATCAAAAAAGTACCCGACCTCCTTAGACAAAGTACAGGAACGAGCAGAAAAATATATCAACATGGAAGAAAACGCTCGGTTAGGAGAGACCTCAAAATCGGGGGCCTCCTACCGAGACAAAGACAAAGAATCCAAGAGAAAAGAAGATCGATAAGGGGAGAAAATAAAAAATACCATAATTACACTCCTCTCAGGGCATCCCTGGTCGAGATATACAAAGAAGTCTGTCATACAGAAAAATTTCCCCCAGCACGGCCACTCAAAGGCAAAAGGGGAGGAGGAAATCGGAAGGAATATTGTGAATTCCATCGAGTCTGAGGACACTCCACAAATGAATGCTTCGACTTAAAAAATATCATAGAAAAATTGGTGAGAGAAGAAAAATTAGATCGATTTCTGGCCACCCGAGATGA
This sequence comes from Arachis stenosperma, assembly GCF_014773155.1. NCBI lineage: Eukaryota > Viridiplantae > Streptophyta > Magnoliopsida > Fabales > Fabaceae > Arachis > Arachis stenosperma. The sequence continues at coordinate 40,542,191 of NC_080381.1, read as the reverse complement.
TGATCAAAGAAAGAGACGAAGGGATGAAGATACCGAACGAACCGAACGATCACCTCGGACACCAGAGAGACATGTCCACATGATACATGGCGGATTCGCAGGAGGTGGGATCTCCAAATCATATCACAAAAGATATCTCAAAGAAGTATATCATGTCGAGGAAAAGGAGGAAGCACTCAACATCCCAGCAATAACATTCACTAAAGAGGACGCCTCCGGCATCATCTCAAGACAAGACAATCCCATGGTCATCACCATCATATTGGCAAACACCAATCTACACCGCACCTTAATAGACCAAAGGAGTTCCGCCGACATCTTATTCAAAACAGCCTTCGATAAACTCGGCTTAGAAGAAAAAGAACTTAAAGCATATCCAAACAGTCTGTTCGGACTAGGAGATACCCCGGTTCAACCATTGGGATACATACCACTACATACAACCTTTGGAAAAGGGAACTAATCCAAGACCCTCAAAATAGACTACATCGTGGTCGATGTAAGTTTAGCTTACAATGCTCTCATAGGTTGGACAACACTCTACCAACTTGGCGCAATAGTCTCGACCCCACATCTATGTATAAAATTCCCCACTATGAAAGGAATAGCCACGATAAAAGCAGATCAAAAGATGGCACGTCGCTGTTATAACGAAAGCCTAAACCTCAGAGGCGAAGGAGAAGAGTTCCACACAATCGAGCTGGGCAGAGCCCAACGACGAGAAGAGCTTCGTCCACAGCCAGAAGGTGAGATAGAGAAGATTCAGATCGGGGATACTTCAGAAAAAACAACTAATATCGGCACAATCCTAAGAGAAGATTCAAAAGAATTACTAATACAATTCTTACGAGATAATGTTGATCTCTTCGCGTGGAAAGCCGTAGACATGCTAGGAATAGACCCTAAGCTAATGAGTCATAAGTTGGCAGTCTACCCAAGATCTCAGCCGGTACAGCAGAGACGAAGAAAACTTGGGCCAGAGCGATCCCAGGCTGTGGAAGAACAAGTACAAGCACTATTGGAAGCAGGATTCATAAGAGAAGTCAAATACCCACTATGGCTAGCCAACGTCGTCTTGGTGAAAAAATCAAATGGGAAGTGGCGAATGTGCACCGATTACACCGATCTCAACAAAGCTTGTCCAAAAGATCCATACCCACTCCCAAGTATTGACGCTCTGGTAGATGCTTCCTCCGGATATATATATCTCTCGTTTATGGACGCATACTCGGGGTACAACCAAATCCCCATGTATCCACCAGATCAAGAAAAGACCTCGTTCTTAACACCAAAAGCAAACTACTGCTACATTGTGATGCCTTTCGGTCTCAAGAACGCAGGAGCTACTTATCAGAGGCTAATGAATAAAGTCTTCTCGGATCACATCAGAAAGGTCATGGAAGTCTACGTGGACGACATGCTAATAAAAACACAAAGCGAAGAGACATTATTGTTCGACCTGGCCCAAGTGTTTGACACCATAAGAAAGCATGACATGCGACTCAATCCCGCGAAATTCACCTTTGCAGTAGAAGCGGGCAAATTCTTAGGTTTCATGCTCACACAAAGAGGAATTGAAGCAAATCCAGACAAATGTCAGGCCATACTCAACATGAAGAGCCCAACCTGTGTCAACGAAGTACAGCAACTCAACGGGAGATTGGCCGCCCTATCCCGATTCTTAGCAGGAGCTGCGATAAGATCTCTCCCCTTCTATGCTACTTTAAGAAAGGGAAAATAGTTCGAATGGACAACAGAATGTGAGCAAGCCTTCCAAGACTTTAAGAAGTTCTTAGGACGGCCACCTATCCTATCTCGACCACGAGAAGGAGAACCACTCATATTATATCTCGTAGTAGGAAGCCGGGCAATAGCCTCAGCACTAGTCAGAGAAGACGAGAATGGACAATAACCCGTCTACTTCATTAGCAAAGCACTACAGGGATCCGAGCTTAGCTACCAGAAAATAGAAAAATTCGCCTATACTCTCATTTTAACATCCCGACGACTCCGCCCTTACTTCCAGGCTCACACCATTAAGGTTCGAACTAACCAGCCCTTAAAAGGAATATTGCAGAAAATAGATTTAGCAGGCAGAATTCTACAATGGGTAGTCGAGCTGTCAGAGTTTGACCTCCAATATGAAGCTCGGACGGCCATTAAATCACAATATCTGGCCGACTTTATCGCAGAATTCACAGATGCCCTGGAAACCGTCACAGAATGGAATCTCTATGTGGACGGTTCTTCAAATAAAACTGGAAGCGGCGCAGGCGTAATAATAGAAAGCAACCAAGGAACCCAAGTTGAGCTCTCCCTCAAGTTCGGGTTCCCGGCCTCAAATAACCAGGCGGAATATGAAGCATTGTTAGCTGGTTTGAAGCTGGCTGAAGAGGTGGGAGCTCAAAAACTCAACATTTACAGCGATTCACAAGTGGTCACATCACAAATAACAAGGAGCTACCAAGCCAAAGATCCCACCATGAAAAAGTATTTGGATAAGACCAAGGAACAGCTCGGACAAATCAGGGAATATAAGATCTGCCACATACCCCGCGAACAAAATGCCCGAGCTGACGCACTCTCGAAACTAGCCAGCACCAAACCAGGGGGCAACAATAGAAGCCTCATCCAGGAAATGTTACAGAACCCGTCAATCTCGGAAGAGGAAAAAGTCCTAGCCATAGTAAACCAGGACCAAGGATGGATGACCCCCATAATCAACTACCTCAAAACAGGAACACTCCCCACAGAAGAAAAGGAGGCAAAGAGGCTAAAAAGGGAGGCACAGTACTACACCATCATAAACAACATCCTGTACAAAAGAAGGATCTCAGTATCATTATTAAAATGCGTGCCGACCTCCCACACCAAGGAAGTGTTAAAAGAAGTACACGGCGGCATTTGTGGCAATCATTTCGGAGTACGGGCCTTCGCCAAAAAAGTAATCTGGGCAGGGTTCTATTGGCCAACATTACAGAAAGAAGCCATAGAATTTGTAAAGACATGTCCACCATGTCAGAAACATGCCAACTTTCACATCGCCCCGCCAGAAGAGCTCATCAGCATGACTTTGCCTTGGCCGTTTGCAAAATGGGGACTCGATCTTCTCGGCCCCTTTCCCCAGGGATCAGGACAAGTTAAATTTCTCATAGTAGGGGTAGATTACTTTACAAAGTGGATCGAGGCAGAACCCCTAGCCAACGCCACCGCCCAAAGAAGCCAGAATTCCTATATAGAAACATTGTCACAAGGTTCGGAGTTCCATATTCAATAACCACAGACAATGGCACTCAATTCACAGATGCAGGCTTCAGAAAACTAGTAGACGACTTGAATATAAAGCACCAGTACACATCCGTCGAACATCCACAGGCCAATGGACAGGCCGAAGCCGCCAACAAAGTCATATTGGCCGGGTTAAAACAGAGATTATAAGATGCAAAAGGAGCCTGGGTAGAAGAGCTTCCACAGGTCCTATGGGCATATCGAAGGACGCCACATTCCACCACAAAAGAATCCCCCTTCCGGTTAGCATACGGAATAGAGGCAATGATTCTAGTAGAGATTAAGGAAAGATCGCCTAGAGTAGTTCATTACAATGAGGGAGCAAACTCCCAACTTCAGAGGGAAGAGCTCAACCTACTACCTGAAATCCAAGAAAGAGCTCGGATCAGGGAGGAAGCTCTAAAGCGCCGAATGGCTTCCAGATATAATCAAAGGGTAGTACCGAGAAGTTTTGCAGAGAATGATCTTATCCTAATCTGAAATGATATTGGAACAACTCGACCAGGAGAAGGAAAGCTGGCAGCAAACTGGAAAGGACCCTACCGAGTCATAGAAGTACTTGGGAAGGGCTACTACAGATTGTCCGAACTCGATGGACGAGAGCTTCCCAGATCATGGCACGCCTGCAACCTAAGAAGGTACTACAGTTAGAAAAGGTAAAGGATCTTATTATTGGATGCACTCTTTTTCCTGAAAAGGTTTTTTAATGAGGCACCAGGTTGAGACCTAGACACTATCCGACTTAAAAGGATGAAAAAATTCCCACATGTATATATTCGCACTTTTCTTTGAATAAAATTTATTTAGATATTCTACAAGATTTCAAGACGCATTAATCTGAAGTATTCATTGTTCGATTATAAAGCAACAGATCGGCAGAAAGTGAAAAACAATTTTACTGCACGATCACGATAAAGATAACCGTCCGATAAAGGTGAAAACGTGATTCACCCAAAAGACGACCTAAGAATGCCAACCACTTTCTACAAATCGGCAAAAATGAACACAGAATAATGTAAGAAGTTATCGAAAGCAATCCAAAAAATAACCTGACGAGGTCTTACGGATAGCTAAAATAATAACTTAAAGACTGGCCGACGTTCAGAAGTCGGACCAAGTCAACCCAAGTTATAAGTAAATCCTGGAAAGAGGTCTGACCAACCCTATTAAAGAGGATTACTTTAACATAGAAAGAGATCGACCTAACGAAGTCGGTTTCCTACAAAACAAAGTTATAAAAGTAATCCCTGAAAGAGACCTGACAAAGGACTAAGAAAGAGGATTGCAAAAATAACTTAGAAAGAGATCGACCTAACGAAGTCGGTTTCCTACAAAATAAAGTTATAAAAGTAATCCCTGAAAGAGACCTGACAAAGGTCCAAGAAAAAGGATTACAAAAATAACTTAGAAAGAGATCAACCTAACGAAGTCGGTTTCCTACAAAACAAAGTTATAAAAGTAATTGATGAGCAGATAATTTATACGCTTTTTGGCATTGTTTTTAGGTAGTTTTTAATAGGTTCTAGTTACTTTTAGGGATGTTTTCATTAGTTTTTATGCTAAATTCACATTTCTGGACTTTACTATGAGTTTGTGTGTTTTTCTGTGATTTCAGGTATTTTCTGGCTGAAATTGAGGGACCTGAGCAAAACTCTGATAGGAGGCTGACAAAGGACTGTTGATGCTGTTGGAATCTGACCTCCCTGCACTCAAAATAGATTTTCTGGAGCTACAGAACTCCAAATGGCGTGCTCTCAACGGCGTTAGAAAGTAGACATCCATAGCTTTCCAGAAATATATAATAGTCCATACTTTATTCGTGATTAAACAACGTAAACTGGCGCTCAACGCCAGTTCCATGTTGCTGTCTGGAGTCAAACGCCAGAAACACGTCACGAACCGGAGTTGAACTCCCAAAACACGTTACAACTTGCCATTCAACTCCAAAAGAAGCCTCAGCTCGTGAATAGATCAAGCTCAGCCCAAACATACACCAAGTGGGCCCTGGAAGTGGATTTATGCATCAATTACTTACTCCTGTAAACCCTAGTAATTAGTTTAGTATAAATAGAACTTTTTACTATTGTATTTTCATCTTTGGTTTCAGTTTTATTTTATTATTCATCTTAGGAGACTATTGATCACGTTTTGGGGGCTGGCCATTCAGCCATGCCTGGACCTATCACTTATGTAATTTCAACGGTGGAGTTTCTACACACTATAGATTAAGGGTGTGGAGCTCTGCTGTACCTCAAGTTTCAATGCAATTACTACTATTTTCTATCCAATTCCATTTATTCCTGTTCTAAGATATTCGTTGCACTTCAACTTGATGAATGTGATGATCCGTGACACTCATCATCATTCTCACTTATGAACGCGCATGACTGACAACCACTTCCGTTCTACCTTAGACCGCGCGCATATCTCTTGGATTCCTTAATCAGAATCTTCGTAGTATAAGCTAGAATTGATGGCGGTATTCATGGGAATCCGAAAAGTCTAACCTTGTCTGTGGTATTCCGAGTAGGATTCCGGGATTGAATGACTGCGACGAGCTTCAAACTCCTGAAAGCTGGGCGTTAGTGTCAAACGCAAAAGAATCACGGGATTCTATTCCAACCTGATTGAGAATCGACAGATGATTAGCCGTGCTGTGACAGAGCATTTGGACCATTTTCACTGAGAGGATGGGATGTAGCCATTGACAACGGTGATGCCCTACATACAGCTTGCCATGGAAAGGAGTAAGAAGGATTGGATGAAAGCAGTAGGAAAGCAGAGATTCAACAGGGACAAGCATCTCCATACGCTTATCTGAAATTTCCACCATCAATTTACATAAGTATTTCTATCCTATTTTATTTATCTTTTAATTATCTAATCCAATCACATTTGAATCAGCTTGACTGAGATCTACAAGATAACCATAGATTGCTTCATACCAACAATCTTCGTGGGATCGACCCTTACTCACATAAGGTATTACTTGGACGACCCAGTGCACTTGCTGGTTAGTTGTGCGGAGTTGTGACTAAGTGTAATTCATGTGTGAGATCTACCAAATTATTGGAGCCATTGTTGATGATCACAAATCCATCCACCAAGTTTTTGGCGCCGTTGCCGGGGATTGTTCGAGTATGGACAACTGACGGTTCATCTTGTTGCTCAGATTAGGTAATTTTCTTTTCAAAAAGTTTTCAAAAATTTTTTCAAAAATTTTTTCTTTATTTTCGTTTTTCAAAAATATAATTTTCGAAAAAATAATAAAAATACAAAAAATTTATAAAATCATAAAAACAAAAATATCTTGTGTTTCTTGTTTGAGTCTTGAGTCAATTTTTAAGTTTGGTGTCAATTGCATGCTTTAAAAATTTTTTCTTGCATTCATAGTGTTCTTCATGATCTTCAAGTTGTTCTTGGTAAGTCTTCTTGTTTGATCTTGATGTTTTCTTGTTTTGTGTTGTTTGTTGTTTTTCATATGCATTTTTCGTTTGTTAGAGTCCATGCATTAAAGATTTCTAAGTTTGGTGTCTTGCATGTTTTCTTTGCATCAAAAAAATTTTTCAAAATTATGTTCTTCATGTTCATCATGATCTTCAAAGTGTTCTTGGTGTTCATCTTGATGTTTATAGTGTTCTTGCATGCATCATGAGTTTTGATTCATAATTTTCATGTTGTGAGTCATTTTTATGATTTTCTCTCTCATCATCAAAAATTCAAAAATAAAAAAATATCTTTTCCTTATTTCTCTCCAAATTTTTGAAATTTTGGGTTGACTTGGTCAAAAAGTTTTAAAAATTAGTTGTTTCTTACAAGTCAAGTCAAATTTTCAATTTTAAAAATCTTATTTTTTCAAAACTTTTTCAAATCAAATCTTTTTCATTTTTATCTTAGTATTTTTGAAAATTCTTTAAAATATTTTTCAAAAACTTTTTTTTTCTTAAGTTTTATCTTTATTTTTGAAAATTATGCTAACAATTAATGTGATTGGTTAAAAAATTTGAAGTTTGTCACTTTCTTGTTAAGAAAGGTTCAATCTTTAAATTCTAGAATCTTATCTTTTAGTTTCTTGTTAGTTAAGTAATTAATTTTAATTTTTAAAATTAAATCTATCTTATCTTATCTTTTTATCATATCTTTTCAAAATTTTATCTTTTTCAAAAATTTGATTTTAAAATATCTTTTCTAAACCTCTTATCTTCTTATCTTCTTATCTTTTCAAATTTGATTTTAATATCTTTTTCAACTAACTAATTAACTTTTTGTTTGTTTCTTATCTTTTTCAAAACCACCTAACTACTTCTCTCTCTCTAATTTTCGAAAATATCTCATCCTTTTTCAAAAATTCTTTTTAATTAATTAATTGTTTTAAATTTTAATTTTAATTATATCTTATCTTTAATTTTCGAAAATCACTAACTACTTTTTCAAAATTATTTTCGAAATTCTCTATCTATCCTCTTATTCTATTTATTTATTTATTTACTAACACTTCTCTTCACCTCTCTTCATCTCCAATCACTGCCTCTATCCTCACCAGTGTGATTGGATTCTCCACTTTTATTCCTTTCTTCTTCTACTAACAATAAGGAACCTCTTAACTGTGACATAGAGGATTCCTCTTTCTTTTCTTGTTCTCTTCTTCCCTATATGAGCAGGAACAAGGAAAAAGGCATTCTTGTTGAAGCTGATCCTGAACCTGAAAGGACTCTGAAGTGGAAACTAAGAGAAGCTAAATTACAACAATCCAGAGACAACCTTTCTGAAATTTTCGAACAAGAGAAGGAGATGGCAGCCGAACCCAACAACAATAATGCAAGGAGAATGCTAGGTGATTTCACTAAACCAACGTCCAAATTTGATGGAAGAAGCATCTCCATTCCAGCCATTGGAGGAAACAATTTTGAGCTGAAACCTCAATTAGTTGCTCTAATGCAACAGAACTGCAAGTTTTATGGACTTCCATCTGAAGATCTTACCAGTTTTTAACTGAGTTATTGCAGATTTGTGAGACTGTAAAGACGAATGGAGTAGATCCTGAAGTTTACAGGCTCATGCTTTTCCCTTTTGCTGTAAGAGACAGAGCTAGAACATAGTTGGACTCACAACCTAAAGATAGCCTGGACTCCTGGGATAAGCTGGTCACGGTCTTCTTGGATAAATTCTTTCCTCCTCAAAAACTGAGCAAGCTTAGAGTGGATGTTCAGACCTTCAAGCAAAAAGATGGTGAATTCCTCTATGAAGCTTGGGAAAGATACAAGCAGATGACCAAAAAGTGTCCTTCTGACATGTTTTCAGAATGGACCATATTAGACATATTCTATTATGGTCTGTCTGAGTTTTCTAAAATGTCACTGAACCATTCTGCAGGTGGATCCATTCACTTAAAGAAAATGCCTGCAAAAGCTCAAGAACTTATTGACATGGTTGCAAATAACCAATTCATGTACACTTCTGAAAGGAATTCCGTGAATAATAGGATGCCTCAGAGGAAGGGAGTTCTTGAAATTGATGCTCTGAACGCCATATTGGCTCAAAACAAAGTGTTGACTCAGCAAGTTAACATGATTTCTCAAAGTCTGAATGGATGGCAAAATGCATCCAACAGTACTAATGAGGCAGCTTCTGAAGAAGCTTATGATCCTGAGAACCCTGCAATAGCAGAGGTAAATTACATGGGTGAACCTTATGGAAACACCTATAATTCATCATGCAGAAATCATCCAAATTTCACATGGAAGGATCAATAAAAGCCTTAACAATGCTTTAATAATGGTGGAAGAAACAGGCTTAGCAATAACAAAGCCTTCTCAGCAACAGACAGAGAATTCTGAGCAGAGCCCCTCTAATTTAGCAAATTTATTCTCTGATCTGTCTAAGGCCACTCTAAGTTTTATGAGTGAAACAAGGTCCTCCATCAGAAATTTGGAGGCACAAGTGGGCCAGCTGAGTAAGAAAGTCACTGAAACTCCTCCCAGTACTCTCCTAAGCAATACAGAAGAAAATCCAAGAGGAGAGTGCAAGGCCATTGATGTAATCAATATGGCCGAATGCACAAGGGAGGAGAAGGACGAAAATCCTAGTGAGGAAGACCTCCTGGGACGTCTCTCAAGCAAGAAGGAGTTTCCCATTGAGGACCTAAAGGAATCTGAGGCTCATATAGAGACCATAGAGATTCCATTAAATCTCCTTCTGCCATTCATGAGCTCTGAAGATTATTCTTCCTCTGAAGAGGATGAAGATGTAACAGGAGAGCAAGTTGCTCAATATCTAGGAGCTATCACGAAGTTGAATGCCAAGTTGTTTGGTAATGAGACTTGGGAAGGTGAACCTCCCTTGCTCATTAGTGAACTAGATACATGGGTTCAGAAAACTTTACCTCAAAAGAGACAAGATCCTGGTAAATTCTTAATACCCTGTACCATAGGCACCATGACCTTTAACAAGGCCCTGTGTGATCTGGGGTCAGGGATAAATCTTATGCCACTCTCTGTAATGGAGAAACTAGGGATCATTGAGGTACAGCCTGCCTTATTCTCATTACAATTGGCAGACAAGTCAGTAAGACAGGCTTATGGATTAGTAGAGGATGTGTTAGTAAAGGTTGAAGACCTTTACATCCCTGCTGATTTCATAATCTTAGACACTAGGAAGGAAGAGGATGAATGCATCATCCTTGGAAGACCTTTCCTAGCCACAGCAGAAGCTGTGATAGATGTTAACAGAGGAGAATTAGTCCTTCAATTGAATAGGGACTACCTTGTGTTTAAGGCACACGGCTATCATTCTGTAACAAGGGAGAGTAAGCATGCAAAGCTTCTCTCAATACAGAGTCAAACAAAGCCCCCACAATCAAACTCTAAGTTTGGTGTTAGGAGGCCACAACTAAACTCAAAGTTTGGTGTTGAATCGCCACAACCAAACTCTAAGTTTGGTGTTGGGACTATACAACATTGACCTGATCACCTTTGTGGCTCCAAGAGAGCCCACTGTCAAGCTAGTGACATTAAAAGAGCGCTTGTTGGGAGGCAACCCAATTTTTATTTATCTAATTTTATTTTTTATTTTATTTTTATTTTGTGTTTTATTAGGTTCATGATCATGTGGAGTCACGAAAAAAATATTAAAATTAAAAACAGAATCAAAAACAGCAGAAGAAAAATCACACCCTGGAGGAAGGACTTACTGGCGTTTAAACGCCAGTAAGGTGCATCTGGCACTGAACGCCAGAAACAAGCAACATCCTGGCGTTTGGACGCCAGGAATATGCCCTGAGGAAAGCTGGCGCTGAACGCCAGTAACAAGCATGGAACTGGCGTTTCAACGCCAGAAAACATGCTACACATGGGCGTTGAACGCCTAGAACGTGCACCACTTCGGCGTTTAAATTCCAGAATGGTATGCTAAGGCATTTTATATGCCTAATTGGTGCAGGGATGTAAATCCTTGATACCTCAGGATCTGTGGTCCCCACAGGATCATCTCAGGATCTGTGGACCCCACAGGATCCCCACCTAACATATTCTCCCCTCTTCTCAACATTCATTCTCTCTTTCCAATAAACACTCTTCCCCAAAACCCTTCACCAATCACCTCAATCTTTCTTCCCAATTACCCCCTTCACCACTCACATCCCATAAACCCCACCTACCTACAAAATTCAAAAATCTTTCCCACCCAAACCCACCCTAAATGGCCAAAACTACCCTCTTCCCCCTCCCTATATATACCCCTCCATTCTACTTCATTTTCACACAACACAACCCCTCTTCTATACCTTGGCCGAAACCTACACTTCCCCTTCTCTTCCATATTTTCTTCTTCTTATTTTTCTTTTCTTTCTTCTCTTGCTCGAGGACGAGCAATATTTTAAGTTTGGTGTGGTAAAAGCATAAGCTTTTTGTTTTTCCATAACCATTGATGGCACCCAAAGCTGGAGAATCCTCTAGAAAAGGGAAAGGGAAGACAAAAGCTTCCACCTCCGAGTCATGGGAGATGGAAAGATTCATCTCCAAAGCCCATCAAGACCACTTCTATGATGCTGTGGCTAAGAAGAAGGTGATCCCTGAGGTCCCTTTCAAGCTCAAGAAAAATGAGTATCCGGAGATCCGACATGAGATCCAAAGAAGAGGTTGGGAAGTTCTAACTAATCCCATACAACAAGTCGGAATTTTAATGGTTCAAGAGTTCTATGCCAATGCATGGATCACTAGGAACCATGATCAAAGTATGAACCCGAATCCAAAGAACTATCTTACAATGGTTCGGGGGAAATACTTAGATTTTAGTCCGGAAAATGTGAGGTTGGCATTCAACTTGCCCATGATGCAAGGAGATGCACGCCCCTACACTAGAAGGGTCAACTTTAATCAAAGGTTGGACCAAGTCCTTATGGACATATGTGTGGAAGGAGCTCAATGGAAAAGAGACTCCAAAGGCAAGCCGGTTCAACTAAGAAGACTGGACCTCAAGCCTGTGGCTAGAGGATGGTTGGAGTTCATTCAACGCTCCATCATCCCCACTAGCAACCGATCTGAAGTCACTATGGATCGGGCCATCATGATTCATAGCATCATGATTGGAGAGGAAGTAGAAATTCACGAAGTCATCTCCCATAAATTCTACAAAATAGCCGATAAGTCCTCTACTTTGGCAAGGCTAGCTTTTCCTCATCTTATTTGCCATCTATGTTACTCAGCTGGAGTTATCATAGAAGGAGACATCCTCATTGAGGAGGACAAGCCCATCACTAAGAAAAGGATGGAGCAAACAAGAGAGCCCACTCATGGAGCCCAAGGGACGCATGAGGAAGCTCATCACCAAGAAATCCCGGAGATGCCTCAAGGGATGTACTTTCCTCCCAACAACTATTGGGAACAACTCAACACTTCCTTAGAAGATTTGAGTTACAATGTGGAACAATTAAGGGTGGAACATCAAGAGCACTCCATCATTCTCCATGAAATAAGAAAAGATCAAAAAGCAATGAGGGAGGAGCAACAAAGGCAAGGAAGGGACATAGAAGAGCTTAAGGACATCATTGGTCCTTCAAGAAGAAGACGCCACTAAGGTGGACTCATTCCTTGTTCTTATTTTCTCTGCTTTTCGGTTTTTATGTTATATGTTTATCTATGTTTTGTGTCTCTACTTCATGATCATTAGTAGTTAGTAACTATGTCTTAAAGTTATGAATAATTCCATTAATCATTCACCTATCTTAAATGAAAAATGTTTCTAATTCAAAAGAACAAGAAGTACATGAATTTCGAAATTATCCTTGAATTTAGTTTAATTATATTGATGTGGTGACAATACTTTCTGTTTTCTGAATGAATGCTTGAACAGTGTATATTTTTGATCTTGTTGATTATGAATGTTAAAATTGTTGGCTCTTGAAAGAATGATGAACAAAGAGAAATGTTATTGATGATCTGAAAAATCAAAAAATTGATTCTTGAAGCAAGAAAAAGCAGTGAAAAAAAAATTGGCGAAAAAAATAGAAAGAAAAAGAAAAAGCAAGCAGAAAAAGCCAATAGCCCTTAAAACCAAAAGGCAAGGGTAAAAAGGATCCAAGGCTTTGAGCACCAATGGATAGGAGGGCCCAAGGAAATAAAATCCAGGCCTAAGCGGCTAAATCAAGCTGTCCCTAACCATGTGCTTGTGGCATGAAGGTCCAAGTAAAAAGTTTGAGACTGAGTGGTTAAAGTCGTGATCCAAAGCAAAAAGAGTGTGCTTAAGAGCTCTAGACACCTCTAACTGGAGACTCTAGCAAAGCTGAGTCACAATCTGAAAAGGTTCACCCAGTCATGTGTCTGTGGCATTTATGTATCCGGTGGTAATACTGGAAAACAAAATGCTTAGGGCCACGGCCAAGACTCATAAAAGTAGCTGTGTTCAAGAATAAACATACTTAACTAGGAGAATTAATAATACTATTTGAAATTCTAAGTTCCTAGAGAAGCCAATCATTCTAAACTTCAAAGGAAAAAGTGAGATGCCAAAACTGTTCAGAAGCAAAAAGCTACAAGTCCCGCTCATCTAATTAGAATTAATATTCATTGATATTTTTGGATTTATAGTATATTCTCTTCTTTTTATCCTATTTGATTTTCAGTTGCTTGGGGATAAGCAACAATTTAAGTTTGGTGTTGTGATGAGCGGATAATTTATACACTTTTTGGCATTATTTTTAGGTAGTTTTTAATAGGTTCTAGTTACTTTTAGGGATGTTTTCATTAGTTTTTATGCTAAATTCACATTTCTGGACTTTACTATGAGTTTGTGTGTTTTTCTATGATTTCAGGTATTTTCTGGCTGAAATTGAGGGACCTGAGCAAAACTCTGATAGGAGGCTGACAAAGGACTGCTGATGCTGTTGGAATCTGACCTCCCTGCACTCAAAATAAATTTTCTGGAGCCATAGAACTTCAAATGGCGCGATCTCAATGGCGTTAGAACGTAGACATCCATAGCTTTCCAGAAATATATAATAGTCCATACTTTATTTGTGATTAGACGACATAAACTGGCGCTCAACGCCAGTTCCATGTTGCTGTCTGGAGTCAAACGCCAGAAACACGTCACGAACTGGAGTTGAACGCCCAAAACACGTTACAACTTGGCGTTCAACTCCAAAAGAAGCCTCAGCTCAGTCGAAACATACAACAAGTGGGCCCTGGAAGTGGATTTATGCATCAATTACTTACTCCTGTAAACCCTAGTAACTAGTTTAGTATAAATAGAACTTTTTACTATTGTATTTTCATCTTTGGTTTCAGTTTTATTTTATTATTCATCTTAGGAGATGATGAGCGGATAATTTGTACACTTTTTGGCATTGTTTTTAGTATGTTTTTAGTATATTTGGTTTAGTTTTTAGTATATTTTTATTAGTTTTTAGTTAAAATTCACTTTTCTGGACTTTACTATGAGTTTGTGTGTTTTTCTGTGATTTCAGGTATTTTTTGGCTGAAATTGAGGGACCTGAGCAAAAATCTGATTCAGAGACTGAAAAGGACTGCAGATGCTGTTGGATTCTGACCTCCTTGCACTCGAAGTGGATTTTCTGGAGCTACAGAAGCCCAATTGGCGCGCTCTCAACGGCGTTGGAAAGTAGACATCCTGGGCTTTCCAGAAATATATGATAGTCCATACTTTGCCTAAGATTTGATGGCCCAAACCGGCATTCAAAGTCACTTTTAGAAATTCCAGCGTTAAACGCCGGAACTGGCACCAAAGTGGGAGTTAAACGCCCAAACTGGCACAAAAGCTGGCGTTTAACTCCAAGAAGAGTCTCTACACGAAAATGCTTCATTGCTCAGCCCAAGCACACACCAAGTGGGCCCGGAAGTGGATTTTTATGTCATTTACTCATCTTTGTAAACCTTAGGCTACTAGTTTTCTATAAGTAGGACCTTTTACTATTGTATTTTCATCTTTGCACATCTAGTTCTTAGATCATTGGGAGGCTGGCCATTCGGCCATGCCTAGACCTTGTTCTTATGTATTTTCAACGGTGGAGTTTCTACACACCATAGATTAAGGTGTGGAGCTCTGCTGTACCTCGAGTATTAATGCAATTACCATTGTTCTTCTATTCAATTCCGCTTGTTCTTGTTCTAAGATATCACTTGTTCTTCAACTTGATGAATGTGATGATCCGTGACACTCATCATCATTCTCACCTATGAACGTGTGCCTGACAACCACCTCCGTTCTACCTTAGATTGGGTGAATATCTCTTGGATTACTGATACACGATGCATGGTTGATCGCCTGACAACCGAGTGCTCGCCTGACAACCGAGCCAGCCATTCCGTGAGATCAGAGTCTTCGTGGTATAGGCAAGAACTGATGGCGGCATTCAAGAGAATCTGGAAGGTCTAACCCTGTCTGTGGTATTCTGAGTGGGATTCAATGATTGAATGACTGTGACGTGCTTCAAACTCCTGAGGGCGGGGCGTTAGTGATAGACACAAAAGAATCAATGGATTCTATTCCGGCCTGATCGAGAACCGACAGATGGATAGCCGTGCCGTGACAGGGTGCGTTGAACATTTCCACTGAGAGGATGGGAGGTAGCCACTGACAACGGTGAAACCCTTGCATAAGCTTGCCATGGAAAGGAGTAAGAAGGATTGGATGGAGACAGTAGGAAAGCAGAGAGACGGAAGGGACACAGCATCTTCATGCGCTTATCTGAAATTCCCACCAATGAATTACATAAGTATCTCTATCTTTATCTTTATGTTTTATTCATATATCATTCATAACCATTTGAGTTTGCCTAACTAAGATTTACAAGGTGACCATAGCTTGCTTCATACCAACAATCTCCGTGGGATCGACCCTTACTCGCGTAAGGTTTATTACTTGGACGACCCAGTGCACTTGCTGGTTAGTTGTGCGGAGTTGTGATGAAGAGTTGAGATTACAATGAGCGTACCATGTTGATGGCGCCATTGATGATCACAATTTCGTGCACCAAGTTTTTGGCGCCGTTGCCGGGGATTGTTTCATGTATGGACAACTGACGGTTCATCTTGTTGCTTAGATTAGGTAATTTTTTTTCAGAATTTCTTTAAGAATGAATTCTAGAGTTTCATGATGATCTGTTGAAATCTGGCTGGCTGAGAAGCCATGTCTAATCTTATTGGACCGAGGTTTCAACTTATCATCACAAGAGCTTGTTGATTTCTATCAAACTTGCTGTTGGAGCAATGATCTGCTGAGGCTTGGCTGGCCATTGGCCATGTCTAGTGTTTTGGACCGAAGCTTTCTTTGAAAGCTTGGCTGGCTGTGAAGCCATGTCTAATTCCTGGATCGGAGTCTTAGACTAGCATTGCAATGATTCCTGGAATTCTAATTAAGAATTCTGAAACCTTTATTTTCTATTTTCATATAATTTTCGAAAAAGCACAAAAAAATTACAAAATCATAAAAACCAAAAATATTTTATGTTTCTTGTTTGAGTCTAGTGTCTAATTTTAAGTTTGGTGTCTTGCATGCATTGTTTATTTGATCGTGGTTCTATTTTCAAGTCAATAGTACAGGGAACTGAAGATTCAGAACATGCAGCAGAGGAATTACACAGAAAAAGTTGGGCGTTCAAAACGCCCAGTGAAGAAGGACAGACTGGCATTTAAACGCCAGCCAGGGTGCCTGGTTGGGCGTTTAACGCCCAAAAAGGTAGTGCATTGGGCGTTAAACGCCAGAATGTGCACCATTCTGGGCGTTTAACGCCAGGATGGCACAAGGGGGAGGATTTTGTTTTCAAATCAATTTTTTTTTCAAGTTTTCAAAGTTTTTCAAAATCAAATCTTTTTCAAATCATATCTTTTCAATCAAATGTTTTCAAAATCAATTTCTTTCCTTTTTCAAAGATACTTGCTAGCAATTAATGATTTGATTGAACATTTCAAGTATGTCGCCTTTTCTGTTGAGAAAGGTTTAATGTTTGAATCATATCTTTTCTTGTTAGGCAAGTCATTAATTTTTAAAATCAAATCTTTTTAAAATTGTTTTCAAATCATATCTTCTCAATCATATCTTTTTAATCACATCTTTTTCAAAACAGTTTTCAATCATATATTTTTTATTTCTAATTTCAAAATCTTTTTCAAAAATTACTTGATCCCTTTCTCACTCTTGATTTTCGAAAATCAAATTAAAGTTTTTCAAAATGCTTTTAAAAATCTTTTTAACTTAATTTTTGAAAAAGCTCTTCCCCTCTTCTCACATCCTTCCATTTATGGAGTATCACTCCTCCTCAATGCACAATTCGAACTCTATCTCCCTAAGTTCGAATTCTTCTACCTCTTTCTTCTATTTTTCTTTTCCTCTGACACCTCAAGGAATCTCTATACTGTGACATAGAGGATTCCATATTTTCTTGTTCTCTTCTCTTTCATATGAGCAGGAACAAAGACAAAGGCATTCTTGTTGAAGCTGATCCTGAACCTGAAAGGACCTTGAAGCGAAATCTAAGAGAAGCTAAGGCACAACTCTCTGCAGAGGATCTAACAGAAATCTTCAAAGAAGAAGAACACATGGCAGCCGAAAACAACAACAATGCCAACAATGCAAGGAAGGTGCTTGGTGACTTTACTGCACCTACTCCCGACTTCTATGGGAGAAGCATCTCTATCCCTGCCATTGGAGCAAACAACTTTGAGCTTAAGCCTCAATTAGTTTCTCTAATGCAACAGAATTGCAAGTTCCATGGACTTCCATTGGAAGATTCTCATCAGTTCTTAGCTGAATTCTTGCAAATCTGTGACACTGTCAAGACTAATGGGGTTGACCCTGAGGTCTACAGACTTATGCTATTCCCTTTTGCTGTAAGAGACAGAGCTAGGACATGGTTGGACTCACAACCTAAAGAAAGCCTGGACTCATGGGAAAAGCTAGTCAATGCCTTCTTGGCAAAGTTCTTTCCACCTCAAAAATTGAGTAAGCTTAGAGTAGAAGTCCAAACCTTTAGACAGAAGGAAGGAGAATCCCTCTATGAAGCCTGGGAAAGATACAAACAACTGATCAGAAAGTGTCCCTCTGACATGCTTTCTGAATGGAGCATCATAGGTATTTTCTATGATGGTCTCTCTGAACTATCCAAGATGTCTTTGGATAGCTCTGCTGGAGGATCTCTTCATCTGAAGAGGACGCCTACAGAAGCTCAAGAACTAATTGAAATGGTTGCAAATAACCAATTCATGTACACTTCTGAAAGGAATCCTGTGAACAATGGGACAAATCAGAAGAAAGGAGTTCTTGAGATTGATACTCTGAATGCCATTCTGGCTCAGAATAAGATATTGACTCAACAAGTCAATTTGATTTCTCAAAGTCTGTCTGGAATGCAAAATGCACCAAGCAGTACTAAGGATGCTTCATCTGAAGAAGAAGCCTATGATCTTGAGAACCCTTCAATGGAAGAGGTGAATTACCTAGGAGAACCCTATGAAAACACCTATAATTCTTCATGGAGAAATCATCCAAATTTCTCATGGAAGGATCAACAGAGACCTCAACAAGGTTTCAACAACAATAATGGTGGAAGAAACAGGTTTAGCAATGGCAAGCCTTTTCCATCATCTTCTCAGCAACAGACAGAGAATTCTAAGCAGAACCACTCTGACTTAGCAACCATGGTCTCTGATCTAATCAAAACCACTCAAAGTTTCATGACTGAAACAAGGTCCTTCATTAGGAATTTGGAGGCACAAGTGGATTCTATTCCGGCCTGATCGAGAACCGACAGATGGATAGCCGTGCCGTGACAGGGTGCGTTGAACATTTCCACTGAGAGGATGGGAGGTAGCCACTGACAACGGTGAAACCCTTGCATAAGCTTGCCATGGAAAGGAGTAAGAAGGATTGGATGGAGTCAGTAGGAAAGCAGAGAGACGGAAGGGACACAGCATCTTCATGCGCTTATCTGAAATTCCCACCAATGAATTACATAAGTATCTCTATCTTTATCTTTATGTTTTATTCATATATCATTCATAACCATTTGAGTCTGCCTAACTAAGATTTACAAGGTGACCATAGCTTGCTTCATACCAACAATCTCCGTGGGATCGACCCTTACTCGCATAAGGTTTATTACTTGGACGACCCAGTGCACTTGCTGGTTAGTTGTGCGGAGTTGTGATGAAGAGTTGAGATTGCAATGAGCGTACCATGTTGATGGCGACATTGATGATCACAATTTCGTGCACCAGGAGACTATTGATCACATTTTGGGGGCTGGCCATTCGGTCATGCCTGGACCTATCACTTATGTAATTTCAACAGTGGAGTTTCTACATACCATAGATTAAGGGTGTGGAGCTCTGCTGTACCTCAAGTTTCAATGCAATTACTACTATTTTCTATCCAATTCGATTTATTCCTGTTCTAAGATATTCGTTGCACTTCAACTTGATGAATGTGATGATTCGTGATACTCATCATTATTCTCACCTATGAACGCGCGTGACTGACAACCACTTCCGTTCTACCTTAGACCGGGCGCATATCTCTTGGATTCCTGAATCAGAATCTTCGTGGTATAAGCTAGAATTGATGGTGGCATTCATGGGAATCCGGAAAGTCTAACCTTGTCTGTGGTATTCCGAGTAGGATTCCAGGATTGAATGACTGCGATGAGCTTCAAACTCCTCAAGGCTAGGCGTTAGTGACAAACACAAAAGAATCACGGGATTCTATTCCAACCTGATTGAAAACCGACAGATGATTAGCCGTGCTGTGACAGAGCATTTGGACCATTTTCACTGAGAGGATGGGATGTAGCCATTGACAACGGTGATGCCCTACATACAGCTTGCCATGGAAAGGAGTAAGAAGGATTGGATGAAAGCAGTAGGAAAGCAGAGATTCAACAGGGACAAGCATCTCCATACGCTTATCTGAAATTCCCACCATTAATTTACATAAGTATTTCTATCCTATTTTATTTATCTTTTAATTATCTAATCCAATCACATTTGAATCAGCCTGACTGAGATCTACAAGATAACCATAGATTGCTTCATACCAACAAACTCCGTGGGATCGACCCTTACTCACGTAAGGTATTACTTGGACGACCCAGTTCATTTGCTGGTTAGTTGTGCGGAGTTGTGACTAAGTGTAATTCATGTGTGAGAGCTACCAAACTATTGGAGCCATTGTTGATGATCACAAATCCGTGCACTAGTAATCCCTGAAAGAGACCTGACAAAGGTCCAAGAAAGAGGATTACAAAAATAACTTAGAAAGAGATCGACCTAACGAAGTCGGTTTCCTACAAAACAAAGTTATAAAAGTAATCCCTGAAAGAGACTTGACAAAGGTCCAAGAAAGAGGATTACAAAAATAACTTAGAAAGAGATCGACCTAACGAAGTCGGTTTCCTACAAAACAAAGTTATAAAAGTAATCCCTGAAAGAGACCTGACAAAGGTCCAAGAAAGAGGATTACAAAAATAACTTAGAAAGAGATCGACCTAACGAAGTCGATCTCCTACAATACAGGTTATAAAAGTAATCCCCGAAAGAAACCTGATAAAGGTCCAAGAAAGGGGATTACAGAAATAACTTAGAAGGGGACCAATGCAAAGGAATCGGTTACGGAGCGCCAAAAACACGTACAAAAGCAAGAAAACCGAGAAACAAGTTGGACCCACACAGACACAACCTCAAAGGATCCAAGCTATAAACAATACGTACAAAGCAATCCAAAGAGGTCGAGCTGCAAGGTTCCAACATTCTCAGAAAATAGAAGAGATAACAAGTCAAAAACCTTGATATAATCTACAAAGTTATAAAGCCCCGGAGGCCATCAAAACCTACCTTAAAAGGATAGCGAGCTACTCTTTGTTTTTCAAAATAAAAGTTGCTAAAACAAGCAACTAGAAAACGTCAGCAAATAAACAAAAAGTTTTAAGAGCCCACAAGCCGGACCAACTACATAAATATCCAGAAAGAGATCAGCAAGCATCAGGAGCCTTCTTGGCAGCATCAGGACAAGGAGAAGGAGGACGAGTCTGAATAGGCATAGCGTCTATAGTTCCATCCTCCCGGTTCAGAACCTGGCAATCCGAATCAGGTGCAACCGGAGGAGCAGAAGAGGTCGACACTTTGGCAGAGGACATAGGGGGAGGATCAGCATCATCATCACCCTCGTCATCAGGGACAATCTTGCCATCCCTGACAACGTTGTCCAGGCTGAAAGGGGTGAGATCGGCCTCGGGAGCAATGACCCGAACTTGCTCCTTCAAGTTCTCACAAGCAGCAGTCACGCTGCCAACAAGATGACCTTGGAGCTCAGAATAATCTTCCCGGGCATTGTCCAACTCCCCCCTTAGGCGCATCACCTCCCGATAAGACGTAACGTAACTCTCCTTATGCATCATGGCTGTGTCCTCGGCCAACCTCAAAGAAGCTGCCAGTGAAAGGGAACTCGCCTTCTCGTTCTCTAGATCCTTCTCCAACTTGGTCACCTTTACTTCAAGTTCCTCCTTCAGCTCCCTCATCCGGTCAAACTCCTGCTTTGCCTCCTCTATAAATGCTTTGGTGGCGTGGAGAGGAAGATTCTGAGCAGTCCGGTATATAGCAGCCGCCATATACGCCATCTTTACGTTATTTCGGGCCATAAATTCCAAATGATAGAGGATGGACACATCGTCCATGGAGAGGGTACCATAGGGACCGATTTGCTGATCCACAAATTCAATGGCATTAAAATCGGGAGCATTGAGGTCGAAAGGCTCAGCTGTTTTTTGTTTTTTATTGGGAGGAGCAACAGAAGGAGCAGCAGAAGTAGGGTGAGGATCCACCAGACGAACTCGGGGAGTAGGGATCACCTTCTACACCCCAGGGGAACTCGGCACAGACGGCTTCACGCGCACTTGGGAGGATCCTTCCCCAACCGTCTTGACCGAGATGTTTCTAGCAGCAGTCAACCTCTGCGCTCTTTTAAAAGCTTTCATGGATTCATTATTCTTCATTGCCTCTGCAAATAAAACAGAAATTAAGCTACAAGTCAGAAAAGACAGTCACAAGCAATATAAACAGATAAAAAAGGAAACACAAAATACCCAGCTCAGTTTGAAGAAGAGAGGGATTGGTTAGAAATTTCTTTGTGTCGAGATGGGGAGGTTGACCCCAGTGTTCTTCCAAGACAGTCACAAAGGCTCGCTCAGCCTCATCCAACATTTCCCACGTATATCGGGACACCCTCACATCTTTTTGCCATTCCAAGGGAAAAGCAGGCTCATCATTTTCATCCAGAAAGAAGGGCCGAGCTCCTTCAACAGCTCGGACCTTGAAAAAGTAGTTTTTAAAATCGCGAAATGACTCGTCAAACATGGAAAAGACCTTCTTTCCCTGGGTAGAGCAAAAGGAGACCCAAGCTACCTTCTTTTTTACCACTCCGGGCTTAGTCAAGACAAACAGATAGAAAAAGAGAGATTGGGAAGCAAGGATACCAAAACCATTGCACAATAATTGAAAAATATTTATGAAACCACAGGAATTAGGGTGAAGTTGAGAGGGGGCGACATTACAGGACCATAACAGGTCGGTCTCAAATTTAGTAAAAGGAAGGGTGATACCCAGCTGACCAAAGAAAAAGTCATAAACATAGAAGAAAGGGCGATTGTCAACAACCCGAGTAGAGAAGCAGACTCTCTTGTCAGAAGAGGGAGGGACAAGTTCATAGTTCTTCTCATCACCAGGATTACTACAGACACTATGTAACTGCCTAAGCTGCGTGCAAAACTCAGAATCAACCAGAGAGACACACATAAGAACCATCGAGTCCACCCAATCGGCCATGCCCTCAGGGACCTGGGAAGGCATCTCTACAACGTTATTTCGGGAAGACATGAGGCCAACTAAATCCTAAAAAAAGAAAAGAAGAGCGGATTACTTAAAAAACATCTCGGATGAGGGGCAAAACAACTCGACGGACGGACAAACAGAAAAGGAAACCCCAAGACTCAAGCCAAAAGTCCTAGGGCATCCCTTGGAGGCAGTAACAAAGCAAGGTTTTTTAAGAAATCTCTATAGCTCACGTCTTGACACTCATCAAAAAGAAAATAAAGTCTCAAAGGATACAAAGGAAGTAAAAACACAAAGTCGCCACCCTTCTACAGTTTATCAGCAAAAGCATTGTCAAAAACACCAAAAAATGCTAAGCAGAAAAATAGCAAAGACGCAAACTTTTTCGGAATCAAGCAAAAAATCATCAGCGAAGGCACAAGCAGAAACGGCGACAACATAAAGAAAAAGATTCAAGCAACAAGAAAAAGATTCACACCAAAAACGAAGAAATTCCAGAGCATGCAACAATCAGGCATGATAAAAGCAGAAAGACCCAAACTTCCTCTAAACAAAATGCAAACTTTCCACATATAAGGAAACAGAAGAAAGAAAAAACAAACCTGGAAAAAAGTAGAAGAAAACCTCAAAAGCCGAAAGAACAGAAGCCACAAAGCCGCCCCTCGAAAGCGGAAAACTACGGAGGAAAAAAACCTGGAAATCACCCCTCTTCCACAGAAAGCAGCGACAGAACAGACGAAAGAAACAGAAAATGAGAGAGTAAAAGGAGAAGTTACGAAGAAGAAATGAAGAAGAGAAACCGTTTTTTGATTGAGAAATTCAAAATAAAAGACCAAGAGAAATGGGGCAATTAATGCCAATTAAATGTAGATATTAAAACCTTCTCGCGTTCCCAAAAAAACGCTGATATAAAAGCGCGGGCTTTTAGAGGAAAACGTTCTACATTCAAAAGATTCTACATAAGGAAGAAATCGACGAAATGCTTGAGTTCGGCTTCATCATAGAAGGACCGAAGTCCAAAAAACTTGACCTCGACAAAAAGACCGAGTTCAAGCAGGGGCACTGTTCATACCCTGGGTCGAGTTACCCGACCCGGGATGATTGGCAATAAAAGCGACCGACCTCCTTAGGTCCGACTAGCCGACCTCTTCTCAAAGATCTCGGCCAAATCGACAGGAGAGCCCAGTAAAGGGCCCAAACAGAGGAACACGACCCAAATCCTAGGGCAACCCAAGCATATAGAGATAAAGGCGGTTCCATTGAAGATACGCTAACCTCAACTCAAAGATAAAGATAAGATAATATAACTAATTTATCTTATCCAAAAGGTCACATCTCATCATTATAAATACGCTGGAGCACCCAGGTATAACTCATACTCTGATTCTACATAAAACCTGCTTAATACCCTTGCTAACTTAAGCATCGAAGTCCCTTGCAGGTACCCCCCACCCTTCGGTGACAGAGGATCAGCAGCATCATCAGTCCAACAAGTCGGACATACCAGCTCCGGCTGTCATCCACATGCCGGACACACCAGCTACGACCAGTACGGAAGATCTCGTCTGAGATCGACCTCCAGTTTCAGGTAACCCTCGGAACAAAACCCTAGCTCTCCCTCAACCTCTATGAGGAACAAAATAAACAAGTTTCTTGGAGAGCAAGCTAAGTACATAGGTTCATATATATACAAACAGAAAATCCAAAATAACCAAGGGACTACTCCGCTTCAAAGATCCAGACGCCTAGTGTTCCGAGGGTTACCTGAAACTGAAGGTCGATCTCGGATGAGATCTTTTACTGTGGTGGCTGGAGGTGTCGTGTCTGACTTATTGGATCTGATGGCCGGAGCTATCGTGTCCGACTTGTTGGACTTGGCGGTGCTGCTGATCCTTCGTCACCGGAGGGTGGTGGTACCTGCAAGAGACTCCGATGCTTAAGTTAGCATGTGCTTTAGGCAGGTTTTTTGTAGAATCAGAGTATCAATTATACCTGGGTGCTCCAATGTATTTATAATGGTGTGGAGTGACCTTTCTGGAGATAAGATAGTTATCTTATCTTATCTTTGAGTGAAGTCATCTTATCTTTAAGGGGAACCGCCTTATCTTTCTCTAGGCTTTGCCGCCTTTAGATTTGGGCTATGTGAATTCGTTTGGGCCTGCTTGGGCCTCTTATGGCAATTTGGCCGAGCTCTTTGTGAAGAGGTCAGTAATAGGCCAACCTTCCAATAGGTCGGTCATGGGCCAACCTTCTAAGAGGTCGGTCATGGGCCAACCTTCGAAGAGGTCAGTCAACCTAGTCCTTTATAGCTCGAACCGATGTATAAACAGTGACCCTGCTTGAGTTCGGACCTTTTCGTGAGATCGTGCTTTCAGAGCTTCGATCTCTTTGAGGAAGTCGTGCTCAAGCATCGTGACTTTGATCTTGAGTAGTTTCTCCTTGTGCGAGTCTGGTATTGCCCTTTTTAGTTTGTTGAGAGGACTTTTCGTGCTTCTTCCGACTTGTTTGCCTTCACTGCTCGGGATTTTTAGTTATAATCCAACAACTTTTTAGGTAGTGTTCTGATGGGGAACCTTTTTATAGTTTTTTGGATGATATTTTAGCGCCGTTTTGATTTGTTCTTTTTCCTTTTAAGTAGTGTCATTTTTCAAGACTTCGTACCTTTCAGCAAAGCATTCCTAGCCTTCCTCTAGCCATTGCGAGATGTCTTTGTCCCTTTTGTGGATATTTGTAGAGTGTTGGTACTTTGTTGTCCGACTTAGGAGGTGATGACAAGTCATCTTAGCCTAGTTTCACTAGTCTTTTTCTTTTGTTTTCACTTGAATTATGCACTTTCTTGAGGCTTAAGCAAGCCAATTTATGTAGATTTTCATGCTTCCTTTGATTGAATCAACCATAGATAAATTAATGCAATTTCATGAGGTTTGATGCCATAATTGGTGCATATTAGGATAGAATGATCATCTCATGATTTCAAGCATAGCTTTGATGTGTTTGGTTGATTTATGATAGGTGAAGAAAGCTTGGAAAAGGATTGAAGTGAGAAAGAATGGCTAGAAGCTAAGAGAAGACAATGAAACAAGTGAAATTGAACCAGGAAGAATGAAGTTGGAGTTGAAGTTAGCCCTCAAACGTTGGCACAAACTTTTGGACGAAAAGTTAGCCCCAACGTTAGCCCCCTAACTTGGAGGCTAACGTTGGAGATTTAAAATTACTCCCAGGGTGCTCAAAGTTTGCGCCAACGTTAGCCCCCTAACTTGGAGGCTAACGTTGGCATGAGAAATTCTCCCCAGGGTGTGCCAACGTTTGCGCCAACGTTAGCCCCCTAACTTGGAGGCTAACGTTGGCATGAGAAATCTCCTCCAGGGGCTGCCAACGTTTGCGCCAACGTTAGCCCCCTAACTTGGAGGCTAACGTTGGCGCCACACCAACACAAAGCAAGGCCAACGTTAGGGTCAAAGTTAGCCCCCTAACGTTGGCACCAACGTGAGATGCAGGAAATTGGTTTTGCTGATATGAAAAGTTGGCCTCAAAGTTAGCCCCCTAACTTTGAGGCTAACTTTGAATCCAACTTTGCAAAACCCAATTCCGGTTCAATTGGTTCACTTGGGTTTCTCTCCAAACTTCAAGAGCAATCAACCAAGGCCTCTTTCAACCCAATTCCATCAAGAGCAAAGGCCCAACTCAAGGCTTGAAGATCAATTGAAGAAAGTGTATAAATAGGCGAAGATTCAAGTTAGTCGGGGAGCTTCCCTTTTTAGTTTTTAGAGAGTTTTCTTTTCTGTTTTGGGAGCTTGAGCGATCTTTATTTTCTTAGTTTAATTGCTTTAAATTTCAATTACTCTTGTCTTGGATCTTGGGTTGGAGAATTGAAGGAATTCTGTTTCAATCTCACCTTGGATCTTGTTTACTTTCACTGCAAATTGAATTTCCATTTCTGCTACTTGCTTTCTCATTTAATTTCCCTGCAATTTACAATTCCTTTTCTATTGTTCTTGCTGGATCTAGGAAGGCATTGAGATCTAGACTTGGTTTTCTAGTCTCTGGGTCCTGAGATCCAATTTTCCCATTTTCAATTTTCTGCTCTTGCTTTACTTGTTCATTTACTTTTCTGTTTGAATCTGATTCAACCCCAATTCTCATTTACTTTCTGTTTGATGCAATTTAACTTTTCTTTGTTTACTTCCTGCAAATCCAAGTCCCAATCCCCTTTAAATTCCAAGCCATTTACATTTCCTGTCATTTAAGATTCTTGCAATTTACATTTCTTGCTCTTTAAGTTTCTGCCATTTAATTTCTTGCTTCTTAAGCTTCAGTATCTTAATTTCTGTTCTCTTTAAATTCATACCAGTTTCTCATTCCCTTTACTTTTAATGCAATTTAAATTCTGCAATTCATCAATCAATCAACCAAATCTTGATTCGCTTGACTAATTCAACCACTAAACTAAAATTGCTCAATCCTTCAATCCCTGTGGGATCGACCTCACACCCGTGAGTTTTATTACTTGATGCGACCCGGTGCACTTGCCGGTTAGATTGGTGTTGTTTTGGGAGAAATTCATTTTTCCACCAAAATATCTCATCAGGAGGCATCATAGGATTTGTAATGATAGGCACCAAGAGAGAAATTATGAGCTAGTGCCTCCCGACCCAGAGGAGAGGGTTAGTTTTCCTTCTTTGGTTCGAGGAGAACGACCCTTCTTCTACGCGTATGACTACTTTTTTAGCCAGATGAATATCACGTTTCCTTTTACTTCTTTTGAGACCGACTTGTTGTGCTCCTACAACGTAGCTCCTTCTCAGCTTCATCCAAACTCGTGGGGCTTCATAAAAATCTTCCAGTTATTGTGTCAGGAACTAGATGTCCGACCTTCTCAAGCTCTCTTTCTTTATATTTTTGTTTTGACGAAGCCCGGGATAGCTAAGAAGAAGGCCTCCTAGATCTCTTTCCGCGCTTCCCAAGGGAAGACAATTTTCTCCATGTATGATGATCCTTTAGGGATTTTACAAACTTTTATTTCAAGGTCCGAGCTGTTGAACGAGCTCAGCTTTATTTGTTGGACGAAAATAACGATCCCGCCTTCCCCCTATGTTGGCAAAAGAATGTGGTAATGGCTAGGTATTCTTGGGAGATGTTGGATGAGGTCGAGCAGGCCTTTGTCCATGTGTTAGAGGAAAATTGGGGATAGCCTCCCCATCTCAACACGAAAAGGTTTTTAGAGGATCCCTCACTTCTCCGAGCTGAATTGGGTAGTTGCTGATTTCTTTGTTAGCTTTTTCTTTTTGTTTTGTTTGTTTTGTTAATTCATCTCTTTCTTATTCACAACTCGGGCTTTGCTGATTTCTTTTTCAGAGATGGTGAAGACCTCGAACTCCATGAAGGCTTTTAAGATGGCCAAGAAGGCGACTACGGCTTAGAACATCTCGGCTAAAGGTCTTGGGGAGTAATCTTCCAAGGTCACTCTGAAGAGGTCGACCTCAGATATTTCTGGGCTGAGAAAGATCATACCAATTCCTCAGGTTCGCTTGGCCTCTTCTGATCCTCCCCAGCTGACCTCTAGTGCTACCTCTCCCTCTGCTGCTGATCCTTCCCTCAAGAAGCAGAAGACTGTCGAGCCCTATGATCTGGATGCCCTTGACTTTGATGTTATCGGGTTTGCGAATAATCAAATTGCTCCTTATGACCGACTTTCTATGGACAATGTGTCCATCCTTCACCACCTAGATTTCATTACCAGGAATAGTGTTCGGATGGCTCATATGGGTGCAGCTTTATTTCGCTCAATCCAAGACTCCCTTGTCCATGCAACGAAGGCCTTTATGCAGGAGGCTAAGTTGGAATTTGACAGGATTAAGGGGCTGAAGGATGAGCTTGATGCAAGGGTCATCAAATTGGAGTTGGATGTGGAAAATGAAAAAGCCCGAGCTACTACTACTGAGGCCACTGCAAGTCTGGCTGAGGAGATGGCGATAAAGCACAAAGAGAGTTATGTGCGAACTTATGGCGAGTTGCTGGAGACTAGGGAGAGGCTGGAGTCTGCTTGTGCTGATTATGCTGAGCTTCAGGGCCATCTTGTGGGTAGTGTGACTGATGCTTATGAAAACTTGAAGGCTCAGGTCTGAGTTTTTGCTCCGGAGCTCGATTGAGTCCTTTTAGTTTGGACAATATTATTAAAAATGGTGAGATTGTCCCTGCCCCAGATGAGAATGAAGAGGAAGGTCCTCCCCTTGAGCCGCCATTTAAGTCTGCTGCCCCGACTTCTTCAACTCCTGCTACTGAGGTCAGTCACCCTGAGTTTGACCCCGATGTCCAGATCTTGAATCGGGATGATGGAACTGTGGATGCGACTCCTTTGAAGACCATTCGTCCTTCTACAACTCAGGGTGTTGCTGCTGGGGAGACTTTGGACCCTTGATACCTTATCTTTGATGTATTTTGTATTGCCCGGTCTGTGGGTTTTTAAACTCTGATTTTTGGGTGTGGCTTTGACACTTTAGTTGCTTTTCTTAGCAACTTTATTTAGGAAAAACAAATGCTTTCGAACTCTTGAGGTCAACTTTTAGGTGGCCTTTCTGAGATTTTATCATTACAGCTTTGTTTCACTTGATATGTTCGTTTGCAGTTTATTGCCACTTCTAAAAATCTTTAGAGTGTTAGAATTGTGCTATCTGTCCTCTTTTTGATTGCCTTTGTGTTTGTTTATTCACTGCTTTAGTCGAAGTGACCTTTGAGGCTAGCTTTGTTTGTTTATTCTCATAGAATACTTTTTAAACCAATTTTGGTGAGGTCGTGGCTTTTTAGGTCGAGCTGTGTCCCTTCTAGTGCACGCCTTCTGTTGGTCGAGCTCCTTTCCGAGTTATTTTTAGTAATCCATTTTTAATCAGGGCTGACTAGGCCTCTTTCTATGAATTACTTTTTATAACTTTGTCTCTTTGATTGGTCTGGTCTGATGACAAGAGGAATTTATTGTATAGTTTGGAATCGATCAAAATAAGAATGAATTCGTTGGTAGCATAGTCCAAACCAACAATGAATTATCTTAATCAAATGTTTACAAATTCTAATTAACCAAGAGTAATTCAACCTCGGGTCGTCTTCCCTAGGAGTTGCAATGAAATGTACATTTATTGGCTATGAGAGAGAGCATGGGAAATTGGAAAAGCAAGAAAGCAAGAAATGTAAATAGCAAGGAAGAAAATAAACATGTAAGGAATGTAAATGGCAACTCTTGGTGAGAATTGGGGAGTTTAGATTTCCTATCCTAGTTGTGGACCACAAACATTGCAATTGTGTGGAATCAATCCAAACTAGTCAATCCTCCTTGAAAATTAGTCAAAAGAGTGTAATTGATCTCAATCCATTAGTCCTAGTCAACTCACTAATTAACTTAGTGAAAGACTAGTGTAAATGGAAACCAAACCAATTAACTATTCTCACACAATACGGAATGGACATCCACAACTCAATTCCACCCAAACATCCAATTTCAAACCAAGAGTGTGAAAACTTAACATGCAAGAAATTAAACATCAAAGCAATAAAAGTTAAAAGCAATTTAAAGTCAAAGCAAGGAAGATTAAAATGCAAGAAACCTCTTGGCAAGTAATTGAGAGCTAAAGCTACCTATCCTAGTCATTAACCACAAACATATGATGATTGTGAAGAGTTAATCCTACTTAGTCAACCTTACATCGAAGATAAGTCAAATAGGCATGGTTAATTTCAATCCCTAAGTCCTATGTCAACACTAAGGGGTCACATAGAGTTAAGAAAAACCAAATCAACTAACTACTCCAATGTATCAAACAAGAATGGACATAAATGACTCAAGGATCACCAAAGTCAACAATTTCAAGCCAAGAGTATAGAAAAACTATGTAAAAACTAAGCCAAGTATTTTATCAAACACTTGGTGTATATGAGAATAAAATAATATTAAATGACAAGAAATAATAAACGCTACAACTACCAAACAAAGAAAGTAAAGATAGCAACTCAATAAAGCAATAAATGACATGAAACATAAATTTGCATTAATTGAAATTAAAATAACAAGAGTGTTCATAAAAATGAAAAATGACATAAAAGAGAAAATGACAAAAGAAATGAAGAAGATAAGGACAAGAGAGCATAGAAACATAAATGAAACAAGATGAAAGCAACAATTAAAAATAGAAATTATAAAGAAAATAAACTAAGAACCATAATTTCTAGAGAGAAGGGGGAGCTTCTCTCTCTAGGAAACAACCTACATAATGCTAAACTAACCCTAATTGCTCCCCCCTTCATTCCTCTTCACTTTGGCCTTAAATAGCTTCATAAAATGAGTTGGATTGGGTTTTGGGGGCCCAAAAATCGCTGCCAGTAACTTGGATTAATGACCTCACGTGCATGCAGACGTGCGTATGCACGACCTACGGTGCGTAGGCATCTTTGCGCAAAAATTCCATCGTGCGTACGCACGACACTTGGTGCGTACGTATCGTTGCATGAAGTCACCATTGTGCGTACGCATGCATCACTGTGCGTATGCATCTTTGCAGCAGCTTCCAAACTTCATTTTTTTCATGATTTCTCCCTTTTGCATGCTTTTCTCTTCACTTTTTCCATCCCATACTTGCCTTGGAAACCTGAAATCGCTCAACAAATACATCAAGGCACCAAATGGGATTAAAGTGAATTAATTTTAGCTATTTTATGGCCTAAAAAGCATATTTTCATAATTAAGCACAATTTAGGAAGAAATCTCAAAAGCATGATATTTAGATTAATAAATGTGGGTTTTTGTGATGGAATCCACTCAAATCAAATCAAAATATATCGTAAAATATAGACTCATCATCCGACTTCTTCTTAGTCGGTCGTTTCTAAGTTATTTCTAGTAATCCATTTTTACTCAGACCTCGTCAGGCCTCTTTCTATGGATTACTTTTTATAACTTTTGTCGCTTTGGTCGATTGGTCCGACTTCTTCATGTCGGTCCATTCTAAGTTATTTCTAGTAATCCATTTTTACTCAGACCTCGTCAGGCCTCTTTTTGTGGATTACTTTTTATAACTTTGTAGCTTTGATTGATTTGGTCCGACTTCTTCTTGTCGGTCCTTCTTAAGTTATTTTTAGTAATCCATTTTTAATCAGACTTCGTCAGGCCTCTTTCTATGGATTACTTTTTATAACTTTTGTCGCTTTGGTGGTTTGGTCCGACTTCTGTTTGTCGGTCCTTCTTAAGTTATTTTTAGTAATCCATTTTTATTTAGACCTCGTCAGGCCTCTTTCTATGGATTACTTTTTATAACTTTGTCGTTGATCGGGCGATGAATTTGGTTTTCATCTTGCCGACCTTGTCGGGATCGGGCGATGAGTTTGGTTCTCATCTTGCCGACCTTGTCATGATCGGGCAATGAGTTTGGTTCTCATCTACCTTGTCGTGATGAGTTGGTTCTCATCTTTGACGACCTTGTCACGATTGGGCGGTGAATTTGGTTTTCACCTTGCCAAGTTGTAGCTTTGTAATCGGACGGTGAATTTGGTTTTCATCTTGCCGACTTTGTCGCGATTGGACGGTGAATTTGGTTTTCACCTTGCCAACCTGTAGCTTTGTAATCGGACGATGAATTTGGTTTTCATCTTGCCGACTTTGTCGTGATCGGGTGGTGAATTTGGTTTTCACCTTGCCGACCTATAGCTTTGTAATCTGACGATGAATTTTTGCACTCAGATTAATGCGTCTTGGTTGGAAACATTTTAGGGAATCTAAAAACCTTCTAGGTCGGGCAGTCTTTTAGATCTCGGCCTGACGCCCTTTGATGCATGAAAACTTGTCTCTCAACAAATTTCCCTTCGGCAAGTATACCGAATTGTCGTCAGGTAAAACTCACAATAGAGTGAGGTCGAATCCCACAAGGATTGATTGGTCAAGCAACTTTAGTTAGAAGAATATGCTAGTTGAGCTAAACAGAATTTAGATTGGGGACTTACAGAAATTTAAAGGACTGGAAAGTAAATAACAGAAATTAAAGTGCATAATCTTAAATGGGGGTTTGGGGTAATGAGCATGAAAATAAATGACAGAAAGTAAAGAGAATAGGTAAGATTAGAAATGGGGTAATCATTGGGTTCAGGAGATGTTGCATTCTCCGGATCAAGTTCATTCTCATCTCTTCCTCAATCAATGCATTCATTGATCTCCTTGGCAATCTAAAGTGATTGGATCCCAATTCCTTGGCAATCCAATCTCTCTAAGCTTGAACAATTGTCCAATTCCTTGATTTAATTGCTCATGGGAAGAGATGAAGTGTGGTCACTAATTATACCACATGTATTTCCAAATCAAAATGTTGGGAGGATTACATGTCACTATATCCGGCCAAACCCCAATTTGGTCCAACATGAGAAAGCATTTCTAGCATGATCTCCTCATCCCTTTTCCAAGGCTCAAAGGAGATCCAATTATGGAGAGTTTCTTTTCCAAGACAACTAACCAATTGAATTAAGATCGAAAGCTTTCTAGTAAGATCAAGAGAAAAGAAAGAAGAAGAAGAATGAAAACTATAATTGATCCATCAAATTACAACAGAGCTCCCTAACCCAATGAAAGGGGTTTAGTTGTTCATAGCTCTAGAAATGAAAAATGGCAGAAAAGAAGAATCCATGCTAAAAATGCAGAAAAGTAAATCTACAGAGAGTAGTTCCCAAAAGTGCCAAGCTTCCCTATAGTTCAAAACCACTCCTATATATACTACTCCTCTTGATCTTCTAGTGAGTTCTTCAAGTCTTGGATGTGGGCTCTGGATCTTGAGTTGAAGCAGTTCTCATCTTTAGTGGGCTCAGCTTGCAGAGAAATATGAATTAGGCTTGGGTATTTAGTGAGATTAACGTTGAGTGCCATTGTGGGTTCGAGAACGTTAGTGGCATTCACTTTTTCCACTAACGTTCCACCCTTATGTACCCACGTTAACTCCAACGTTAGTGGTCTTAACGTGACTACTAACGTTGCCTTCTCAATTTTTGGCCAACGTTATTTGGACTCACTTTTTCCAATAACATTGGCTTATACCCCTTCGTGAACTGATGAGCGGATAATTTATACGCTTTTTGGCATTGTTTTTAGTATGTTTCTAGTAGGATTTAGTTAGTTTTTAGTATATTTTTATTAGTTTTTAGTTAAAATTCACTTTTCTGGACTTTACTATGAGTTTGTGTGTTTTTCTGTGATTTCAGGTATTTTCTGGCTGAAATTGAGGGACCTGAGCAAAAATCTGATTCAGAGACTGAAAAGGACTGCAGATGCTGTTGGATTCTGACCTCCCTACACTCAAAGTGGATTTTCTGGAGCTACAGAAGCCCAATTGGCGCGCTCTCAACGGCGTTGGAAAGTAGACATCCTGGGCTTTCCAGCAATATATGATAGTCCATACTTTGCCCAGGATTTGATGGCCCAAACCGGCGTTCAAAGTCACCTTCAGAAATTCCAGCGTTAAACGCCGGAACTGGCACCAAAATGGGAGTTAAACGCCCAAACTGGCATAAAAGCTGGCGTTTAAATCCAAGAAGAGTCTCTACACGAAAATGCTTCATTGCTCAGCCCAAGCACACACCAAGTGGGCCCGGAAGTGGATTTTTATGTCATTTACTCATCTCTGTACACCCTAGGCTACTAGTTTTCTATAAGTAGGACCTTTTACTATTGTATTAGAGATCTTTCAATCTTAGGATCTTTTGATCATGTTTTGATGATTGAACCCTCTTTGGGAGGCTGGCCATTCGGCCATGCCTAGACCTTGTTCTTATGTATTTTCAATGGTGGAGTTTCTACACACCATAGATTAAGGTGTGGAGCTCTGCTGTACCTCGAGTATTAATGCAATTACTATTGTTCTTCTATTCAATTCCGCTTGTTCTTTGTCCAAGATATCACTTGTTCTTCAACTTGATGAATGTGATGATCCGTGACACTCATCATCATTCTCACCTATGAACGTGTGACTGACAACCACCTCCGTTCTACCTTAGATTGGGTGGATATCTCTTGGATTCTTTAACCGGAATCTTCGTGGTATAGGCAAGAACTGATGGCGGCATTCAAGAGAATCCGGAAGGTCTAACCTTGTCTGTGGTATTCTGAGTAGGATTCAATGATTGAATGACTGTGACGTGCTTCAAACTCCTAGCAGGCGGGGCGTCAGTAACAGACGCAAAAGAATCACTGGATTCTATTCCGGCCTGACCGAGAATCGACAGATGGATAGCCGTGCCGTGACAGGGTGCGTTGAACATTTCCACTGAGAGGATGGGAGGTAGCCACTGACAACGGTGAAACCCTTGCATAAGCTTGCCATGGAAAGGAGTAAGAAGGATTGGATGAAGACAGTAGGAAAGCAGAGAGACGGAAGGGAAGGCATCTTCATACGCTTATCTGAAGTTCCTACCAATGAATTACATAAGTATCTCTATCTTTATCTTTATGTTTTATTCATCATCCATACCCATTTGAGTCTGCCTGACTAAGATTTACAAGGTGACCATAGCTTGCTTCATACCAACAATCTCCGTGGGATCGACCCTTACTCGCGTAAGGTTTATTACTTGGACGACCCAGTGCACTTGCTGGTTAGTTGTGCGAAGTTATAGTGATCACAATTTCGTGCACCAAGTTTTTGGCGCCGTTGCCGGGGATTGTTCGAGTGTGGACAACTGACGGTTCATCTTGTTGCTTAGATTAGGTATTTTTCTTCAGAGTTCTTAAGAATGAATTCTAGTGTTTCAAGGTGATGTTCTTATCATCACCAAAGCTGATTGATTATCATCAATTTAGCTCTTGAATGCAATGTCTTGCTGAAGCTTGGCTAGCCATGTCTAATTCCTTTAGACTGAAGCTTTAGACTAACATTGCATGATTCCTGGAATTCTCATTAAGAATTTTGATATCTTTATTTTCTTTTCCACTTAATTTTCGAAAAATCCAAAAAAAAAAAAAATTTACAAAATCATAAAAAACCAAAAAAATATGTTATGTTTCTTATTGAGACACTAGTCTCATTTTAAGTTTGGTGTCAATTGCATGCATTCATTCATGTGTCTTAAGGATCTTCAAGATGTTATTGATGATTTCTTACTCTAATCTTTAAATTCTCTTGACTTGAGTGTTTTGTGTGTCTCATATGCATTCTCATTAGTGTCAGTAGTATACAAACTGCTAAGTTTGGTGTCTTGCATGCATTGTTATTTGATTTTAGTTGCATTTTGATTATTAAAAACCCAAAAATATTTTTAATTTGTGTCTTCTCAAGTCAATAATACAGAGAATTGAAGATTCAGAACATACAGCAGAGGAATTACACAGAAAAAGCTGGGCGTTCAAAACGCCCAGTGAAGAAGGACAGACTGGCGTTTAAACGCCAGCCAGGGTACCTGGTTGGGCGTTTAACGCCCAAAAGGGTATAGTTTTGGGCGTTAAACGCCAGAATGTGCACCATTCTGGGCGTTTAACGCCAGGATGGCACAAGGGGGAGGATTTTGTTTTCAAATCAATTTTTTTCAAGTTTTCAAAGTTTTTCAAAATCAAATCTTTTTCATATCATATCTTTTCAATCAAATGTTTTCAAAATCAATTTCTTTCCTTTTTCAAAGATACTTGCTATCAATTAATGATTTGATTCAACATTTCAAGTATGTTGCCTTTTCTGTTGAGAAAGGTTTAATGTTTGAATCACATCTTTTCTTGATAGGCAAGTCATTAACTTTTAAAATCAAATCCTTTTAAAAAATTTTTGTTTTCAAATCATATCTTCTCAATCACATATTTTTTTAAAAAAAAAATCAATCATAACTTCTTAACCTCATCTTCTTCAAAATAGTTTTCAATCAAATCTTTTTGACTTCTAATTTCAAAATCTTTTGCAAAAATCACTTGATTTCTTTCCCACTTTTATTTTCGAAAATCAATTAGTGTTTTTCAAAATGTTTTCAAAGTCTTTTACTTAATTTGCGAAAATTACTTCCTTTCCTCTAACATCCTTCTATTTATAGACTAACACTATTCCTTAATGGAAAAAAATTCGAACTCCTTCTTCTTTGATAAGTTCGAATCTTCTACTTCTGTCTTCTACTTTTCTTTTCCTCTGACACCTCAAGGAATCTCTATACTGTGACATAGAGGATTCCATATTTTCTTGTTCTCTTCTCTTTCATATGAGCAGGAACAAAGACAAAGGCATTCTTGTTGAAGCTGACCCTGAACCTGAAAGGACCTTGAAGCAAAAGCTAAGAGAAGCTAAGGCACAACTCTCTGCAGAGGACCTAACAGAAATCTTCAAGGAAGAAGAACCCATGGCAGCCGAAAACAACAACAATGCCAACAATGCAAGGAAGGTGCTAGGTGACTTTACTGCACCTACTCCCGACTTCTATGGGAGAAGCATCTCTATCCCTGCCATTGGAGCAAACAACTTTGAGCTTAAGCCTCAATTAGTTTCTCTAATGCAACAGAATTGCAAGTTTCATGGACTTCCATTGGAAGATCCTCATCAGTTTTTAGCTGAATTCTTGCAAATCTGTGACACTGTCAAGACTAATGGGGTTGACCCTGAGGTCTACAGACTTATGCTATTCCCTTTTGCTGTAAGAGACAGAGCTAGGACATGGTTGGACTCACAACCTAAAGAAAGCCTGGACTCATGGGAAAAGCTAGTCAATGCCTTCTTGGCAAAGTTCTTTCCACCTCAAAAATTGAGTAAGCTTAGAGTGGAAGTCCAAACCTTCAGACAGAAGGATGGAGAATCCCTCTATGAAGCTTGGGAAAGATACAAACAATTGATCAGAAAATGTCCGTCTGACATGCTTTCTGAATGGAGCATCATAGGTATTTTCTATGATGGTCTCTCTGAACTATCCAAGATGTCTTTGGATAGCTCTGCTGGAGGATCTCTTCATTTGAAGAAGACGCCTACAGAAGCTCAAGAGCTGATTGAAATGGTTGCAAATAACCAATTCATGTACACTTCTGAAAGGAATCCTGTGAACAATGGGACTAATCAGAAGAAAGGAGTTCTTGAGATTGATGCTCTGAATGCCATTCTGGCTCAGAACAAGATATTGACTCAACAAGTCAATTTGATTTCTCAAAGTCTGTCTGGAATGCAAAATGCACCAAGCAGTACTAAGGATGCTTCATCTGAAGAAGAAGCCTATGATCCGGAGAACCCTTCAATGGAAGAGGTGAATTACCTAGGAGAACCCTATGGAAACACCTATAGTTCTTCATGGAGAAATCACCCAAATTTCTCATGGAAGGATCAACAGAGACCTCAACAAGGTTTCAACAACAATAATGGTGGAAGAAACAGGTTTAGCAATGGCAAGCCTTTTCCATCATCTTCTCAGCAACAGACAGAGAATTCTAAGCAGAACCCCTCTGACTTAGCAACCATGGTCTCTGATCTAATCAAAACCACTCAAAGTTTCATGACTGAAACAAGGTCCTCCATTAGGAACTTGGAGGCACAAGTGGGACAGCTGAGCAAGAAAGTTACTGAACTCCCTCCTAGTACTCTCCCAAGCAACACAGAAAAAAATCCAAAAGGAGAGTGCAAGGCCATTAACATGGCCGAATTTGGAGAGGAAGGAGAGGAAGTGAACGCCACTGGGGAAGACCTCAGTGGGCGTGCACTGACCTCCATTGAGTTCCCCAATGAGGAACCATGGGAATCTAAGGCTCAAAATGAGACCATAGAGATTCCATTGGACTTACCTGCCTTTCATGAGCTCTGATGAGTATTCTTCCTCTGAAGAGGATGAGTATGTCACTGAAGAGCAAGTTGCTAAAAATACCTTGGAGCAATCATGAAGCTAAATGACAAGTTATTTGGAAATGAGACTTGGGAGAATGAACCTCCTTTGCTCACCAAAGAACTGGATGACTTGTCTAGGCAGAAATTACCTCAAAAGAGACAAGATCCTGGGTAGTTTTCAATACCTTGTACCATAGGCACCATGACCTTCAAGAAGGCTCTGTGTGACTTAGGGTCAAGTGTAAACCTTATGCCTCTCACCGTAATGGAGAAGCTATGGATCTTTGAGGTGCAAGCTGCAAGAATCTCATTAGAGATGGCAGACAACTCAAGAAAATAAGCTCATGGACTTGTAGAGGATGTTTTGGTGAAGATTGAAGACCATTACATCCCTGCTGATTTCATAGTCCTAGAGACTGGGAAGTGCATGGGTGAAACCATCATCCTTGGCAGACCCTTCCTAGCCACAGCAAAGGCTGTGATTGATGTTGATAGAGGCGAATTGATCATTCAAGTGAATGAAGAATCCTTTGTGTTTAAGGCTCAAGGATATCCCTCTGTCACCATGGAGAGTGGTCGGCGAAATTGTGAACTATACTTTTTCACAACTCTCATAATCCCTGGTAATGGCTCCAAAAACTTGGTGCGCTTAATACCATGGCATTACACAACTTCGCACAACTAACCAGCAAGTGCACTGGGTCGTCCAAGTAATAAAACCTTACGTGAGTAAGGGTCGATCCCACGGAGATTGTTAGTATTGAAGCAAGCTATGGTCATCTTGTAAATCTTAGTCAGGCAAACTCAGATATATATGGTGATGAACGAAAATAACATAGAAGATAAAGATAGTGATACTTATGTATATCATTGGTGTATGAGCTTCAGACAAGTGTATGAAGATGCCTTCCCTTCCGTCTCTCTGCTTTCCTACAGCCTTCATCCAATCCTTTCTTACTCCTTTCCATGGCAAGCTCGTGTAGGGTCTCACTGTTGTCAGCAGCTACCTCCCATCCTCTCAGTGAAAGCGATTGCATATGTCCTGTCACGGCATAGCGGAATTCATCTGTCGGTTCTCAATCAGGCGTGGAATAGAATCCAGTGATTCTTTTGCGTTATCACTAACGCCCCCGCCCTCAGGGTTTGAAGCACGTCACAGTCATTCAATCATTGAATCCTACTCAGAACACCACAGACAAGGTTAGACCTTCCGGATTCTCTTGAATGCTGCCATCAGTTCTTGCCTATACCACGAAGACTCTGATCTCACGGAATGGCTGGCTCGTTTGTCAGGCGAGCACTCGGTTGTCAGGCGATCAACCATGCATCGTGCAATCGGAAATCCAAGAGATATTCACTAAGCCTCAGATGCTTGTAGAACAAGAATGGTTGTCAGTCACCTTGTTCATAGGTGAAGAACAAGTGATATCTTGGTAAAAGAATAAGCGGAATTGAATGGAAGAACAATAGTAATTGCATTAATACTCGAGGTACAGCAGAGCTCCACACCCTTAATCTATGGTGTGTAGAAACTCCACCGTTGAAATACATAAGAACAGGGTCTAGGCATGGCCGAATGGCCAGCCTCCCAAAGATCTAAGATAGCATAAAAGTGAAGATAGCTACCAAAGTCTCCTAATACAATAGTAAAAGGTCCTATTAATAGTAAACTAGTAACCTAAGGTGTACAGAAATGAGTAAATGACATAAAAATCCACTTCCGGGCCCACTTGGTGTGTGCTTGGGCTGAGCAATCAAGGAAATTCGTGTAGAGACCTTTTCTGGAGTTAAACGCCAGCTCCCATGCCAGTTTGGGCGTTTAACTCCAACTTTTATTCCTGTTCCGGCGTTTAACGCTGGAATTCCTGAGGCCGGATTGCTTCGCGGGTTTGGGCCATCAAATCTTGGACAAAGTATGGACTATATATATTGCTGGAAAGCCTGGATGTCTACTTTCCAACGCCGTTGAGAGCGCGCCAATTGGGCTTCTGTAGCTCTAGAAAATCCACTTCGAGTGCAGGGAGGTCAGAATCCAACAGCATCTGCAGTCCTTTTTGGTCTCTGAATCAGATTTTTGCTCAGGTCCCTCAATTTCAGCCAGAAAATACCTGAAATCACAGAAAAACACACAAACTCATAGTAAAGTCCAGAAAAGTGAATTTTAAATAAAAACTAATAAAAATGTACTAAAATCTAACTAAAAGATATCAAAAACATACTAAAAACAATGCCAAAAAGTATACAAATTATCCGCTCATCACAACACCAAACTTAAATTGTTGCTTGTCCTCAAGCAACTGAAAATCAAATAAGATCAAAAGAAGAGAATATGCAATGAATTCCAAAAACATCTGTGAAGATCAGTATTAATTAGATGAGCGGGGCTTTTAACCTTCTGTCTCTGAACAGTTTTGGCATCTCAATCTATCCCTTGAAATTCAGAATGGTTGGCTTCTTTAGGAACTCAGAGTCCAGATAGTGTTAATGATTCTCCTAGTAAAGTATGATGATTCTTGAACATAGCTATTTATTGAGTCTTGGCTGTGGCCCAAAGCACTCTGTCTTCCAGTATTACCACCGGATACATACATGCCACAGACACATAATTGGGTGAACCTTTTCAGATTGTGACTCAGCTTTGCTAAAGTCCCCAATTAGAGGTGTCCAGGGTTCTTAAGCACACTCTTATTTGCCTTGGATCACAACTTTATTTCTTTTCTTTTTCTTTCTTTTCTTTCTTTTTTTTCGATTTTTTTTTTTTCGGTTTTTTTTTTTTTTTTTTTGAATAGCTTTTTCTTGCTTCAAGAATCATTTTATTGATTTTTCAGATCTCAGTAACATGTCTCCTTTTCATCATTCTTTCAAGAGCCAACATTCATGAACCACAAATTCAAGATACATATGCACTGTTTACACATACATTCAGAGAACAAAAATATTGCCACCACATCAAAATAATTAAACTATTATAAAATTCAAAATTCATGCAATTCTTCCTTTTTCAATTAAGCACATTTTTATTCAAGAAAGGTGATGGATTCATAGGACATTCATAACTTTAAGGCATAGACACTAAGACACTAATGATCATAAGACACAAACATGGATAACATAAAGCATAAAATTCGAAAAACAGAAGAATAAATAACAAGGAAATCAAGGAATGGGTCCACCTTAGTGATGGCGGCTCTTCCTTGCTTTTGAAGGTCCTATGGAGTGCTTGAGCTCCTCAATGTCTCTTCCTTGTCTTTGTTGCTCCTCCCTCATGATTCTTTGATCTTCTCTAATCTCATGAAGGATGATGGAGTGTTCTTGGTGCTCCACCCTTAGTTGTCCCATGTTGGAACTCAACTCTCCTAGGGAGGTATTCAGTTGCTCCCAATAGTTTTGTGGAGGAAAACTCATTCCTTGAGGAATCTCAGGGATCTCATGATGAGTAGGGTCCCTTGTATACTCCATCCTTTTCTTGGTGATGGGCTTGTCCTCATCAATGGAGATGTCACCCTCTATGTCAACTCCAACTGAATAACAGAGGTGACAAATGAGGTGAGGAAAGGCTAACCTTGCCACAGTGGAGGTCTTGTCTGCCACTTATAGAGTTCTTGAGCTATAACCTCATGAACCTCTATTTCCTCTCCAATCATGATACTATGGATCATGATGGCCCGGTCTATGGTAACTTCGGACCGGTTGCTAGTGGGAATGATTGAGCGTTGTATGAACTCTAACCATCCTCTAGCCACGGGCTTGAGGTCATGCCTTCTCAATTGAACCGGCTTTCCTCTTGAGTCTTGCCTCCATTGTGCGCCCTCTTCACATATGACTGTGAGGACTTGGTCCAACCTTTGATCAAAGTTGACCCTTCTAGTGTAAGGATGCTCATCTCCTTGCATCATAGGCAAGTTGAACGCCACCCTCACACTCTCCGGACTAAGATCCAAGTATTTCCCCCGAACCATAGTGATATAATTCTTTGGATTCGGGTTCACACTTTGGTCATGGTTCTTTGTGATCCATGCATTGGCATAGAACTCTTGAACCATCAAGATTCCAACTTGTTGAATGGGGTTGGTGAGAACTTCCAACCTCTTCTTTGGATCTCATGGCGGATCTCCGGATATTCACCCTTTTGAGTAAAAAGGGGACTTCGGGGATCACCTCTTCAAGGCCACAACTTCATAGAAGTGGTCTTGATGCACCTTTGAGAGAAATCTATCCATCTCCCATGACTCGGAGGTGGAAGCTTTTGCTTTCCCTTTCCTCTTTTAGAGGTTTCTCCGGCCTTTGGTGCCATAATGGTTATGGAAAAACGAAAAAAAAGCAACGCTTTTACCACACCAAACTTAAAATGTTTGCTCGTCCTCGAGCAAAAGAAGAAAGAAAGGAGTAGAAGAAGAAGAAATGAGGAAGAGGGGGAGGGTAGTGTGTTCGGCCATTTGAGGGTGGGTTTGGGAGGGAAGTGGTTTGAATTTGAAGGGTGAGGTTGGTGGGGTTTTATGAAGGATGGATGTGAGTGGTGAAGAGAAAGATGGGATTTGATAGGTGAGGGGTTTTTGGGGAAGAGGTGTTGAGGTGATTGGTGAATGGGGGAAGAAGAGAGAGAGTGATGGTAGGGTCCTGTGGGGTCCACAGATCCTGTAGTGTCAAGGAAAAGTCATCCTTGCACCAAATGGCATCAAAATCCACGTTTTGACCCATTTCTGGCGTTAAACGCCGGGCTGGTGCCCATTCCTGGCGTTTAACGCCAGGTTGTTGCCCTTTACTGGCGTTTAACGCAGTCTGGTGCCCTTTCTGGCGTTAAACGCCCAGAAAGGTGCCAGACTGGGCGTTAAAACGCCCAATGCTAGGCTGACTGGCGTTTGAACGCCAGCAGCATCTTCCTCCAGGGTGTGGTTTTTTCCTATTTTTCATTTGTTTTTGCTTTTTTCATTGTTTTGTGACTTCTTATGATCATCAACCTACAAAAAAGATAAAATAACAAAAGAAAATAATTAATTATAAAACATTGGGTTGCCTCCCAACAAGCGCTTCTTTAGTGTCATTAGCTTGACAGAGGACTCCCATGGAGCCTCAGAAACACTCAGAACCTTGTTGAAACTCCCAACACCAAAATTAGAGTTTGAATGTGGGGTTTCAACACCAAACTTAGATTTTGGTTGTGGCCTCCCAACACCAAACTTAGAGTTTGACTGTGGGGGCTCTGCTTGGCTCTGTTTTGAGAGAAGCTCTTCATGCTTCTTCTCCATGATGATAGAGGGATATCCTTGGGCCTTAAACACCATGGATTCTTCATTCACTTGAATGATCAACTCTCTCTATCAACATCAATCACAGCCTTTGCTGTGGCCAGGAATGGTCTGCCAAGGATGATGGATTCATCATGCACTTCCAGTCTCTAGGACTATGAAATCAGTAGGAATGTAATGGCTTTCAACCTTAACAGAACATCCTCTACAAGTCCATGGGCTTGTTTTCTGAGTTGTCTGCCATTTCTAGTGAGATTTTTGCAGCTTGCACCTCAAAGATCCCTAATTTCTCCATTACAGAGGGGGCATGAGGTTACACTTGACCCTAAGTCACACAAGGCCTTCTTGAAGGTCATGGTGCCTATGGTACAAGGTATAGAAAAACTTCCCAGGATCCTGTCTCTTTTGAGGCAGTTTCTGCCTAGACAGGTCATCCAGTTCTTTGGTGAGCAAGGGAGGTTCATCTTCCCAAGTCTCATTTCCAAATAACTTGTCATTTAGCTTGATTGCTCCAAGGTATTTAGCAACTTGCTCTTCAGTGACATACATCTCTTCAGAGGAAGAAATCATCAGAGCTCATGAAAGGCAGTAGCAAGTCCAAGGGATCTCTATGGTCTCAGTCTGAGCCTCAGATTCCCAAGGTTCCTCATTGGGGAACTCATTAGAGGCCAGTGGACGTCCAGTGAGGCCTTCCTCAGTGGCGTTCACTGCTTCTTCTTCCTCCCAGAATTCGGCCATGTTTATGGCTTTGCACTCTCCTTTGGATTTTCTTCAGTGTTACTTGGGAGAGTGCTTGGAGGAAGTTCAGTAATTTTCTTGCTCAGCTGACCCACTTGTCCTTCCAAATTCCTAATGGAAGATCTAGTTTTAGTCATGAAACTTGAGTGGTTTTGATCAGATCAGAGACCATGGTTGCTAAGTCAG
The DNA here is from genome assembly GCF_014773155.1 of Arachis stenosperma. Taxonomy (NCBI): domain Eukaryota; kingdom Viridiplantae; phylum Streptophyta; class Magnoliopsida; order Fabales; family Fabaceae; genus Arachis; species Arachis stenosperma. Next base: position 40,497,611 of record NC_080381.1, on the reverse strand, counting down.
AATTATTCTGCTTAGAGCTCTCTGTCTGTTGCTGAGAAGATGATGGAAAAGGCTTGCCATTGTTAAACTGTTTCTTCCACCATTGTTATTGAAACCTGTTGAGGTCTCTCGTGATTCTTCCATGAAAGATTTGGGTGATTCTCCATGAAGAATTATAGGTGTTACCATAGGGTTCTCCTAGGTAATTTACCTCTTCCATGGAAGGGTTCTCAGGATCATAAGCTTCTTCCTCAGATGAAGCTTCCTTAGTATGTTTGGTGCATTTTGCCTTCCAGACAGACTTTGAGAAATCAAATTGACTTGTTGTGTCAATATTTTATTCTGAGCCAATATGGCATCAGAGTGTCAATCTCAAGAACTCCTTTTCTGACTAGTCCCATTGTTCACAGGATTTCTTTCAGAAGTGTACATGAATTGGTATTTGCAACCATTTCAATCAGTTCTTGAGCTTCAGTAGGCGTCTTTTCAGATGAAGAGATCCTCCTGCAGAGCTATCCAAGGACATTTAGATAGTTCAGAGAGGACCATCATAGAAAATACCTATGATGCTCCATTCAGAAAGCATGTCAGAAGGACATTTTCTGATTAATTGTTTGTATCTTTCCCAAGCTTCATAGAGGGATTCTCCATCCTTTTGTCTAAAGGTTGGACTTCCACTCTAAGCTTACTCCATCTTTGTGGTGGAAAGAATTTTGCCAAGAAGGCATTGACTAGCTTTTCCCATGAGTCCAGGCTTTTTAGGTTGAGAGTCAACCATATTCTAGCTCTGTCTCTTACAGCAAAAGGGAATAGCATCAGTCTATAGACTTCAGGGTCAACCCCATAGTCTTGACTGTGTCAAGATTTGCAAGAATTCAGCTAAAAATGATGAGGATCTTCCATTGGAAGTCCATGGAACTTGCAATTCTGTTGCATTAGAGAAAAACTAATGAGGCTTAAGCTCAAAGTGTTTGCTCCAATGGCAGGGATAGAGATGCTTCTCCCATAAAAATCAGGAGTAGGTGCAGTAAGTCACCCAGCACCTTCCTTGCATTGTTTGCATTGTTGTTGTTTTCTGCTGCCATGTTTTTCCTTGAAGAATTGGTCAGGTCCTCTAAAGAGAGTGTGCTTTGGCTTCTCTTAGCTTCTCTTCAAAGTCCTTTCAGGTCAGGATCAGCTTCAACAAGAATGCCTTTGTCCTGCTCCTGCTCATATGAAAGAGAAGGGAACAAGAAAATGTGGAATCCTCTATGTCACAGTATAGAGATTCCTTTAAGTGTCAGAGGAAAAGAGAAATAGAAAGAAGAAGGAGAAGATAAATTCGAACTTTAGTTAGATAAGGTTCGAATTGTGCATTGAGAAGAGTGGCATCCATAAATAGAAGGATGTGGGAAGGAGGGAAGTTTATTTTCGAAAATCAAGTGAAAAATTTTGAATTATTTTGAAAAAACATTAATTAATTTTCGAAAATAAAGTGAAAAAGAAATTAAGTGATTTTGAAAAAGAATTTGAAATTAGAAATTAAGAAGATTTGATTGAAAGTTATTTGAAAAAGATGTGGTTAAGAAGATATGAAAAAAAAAAAAAAATGTGATTGAGAAGATATGATTTGAAAAACTATTTGAAAAGATATGATTTTAAAAAACAATTTGAAAAGATGTGATTTTAAAAATTGACTTGCCTAACAAGAAAAGATATGATTCAAACATTAAAAACCTTTCTCAACAGAAAAGGTAAACAAATTTGAGATGTTCAATCAAATCATTAATTGTTAGTAAGTATCTTTTAAAAAGGAAAGAAATGATTTTGAAAACATTTGATTGAAAGATTTGATTTTGAAAAATTGAAAAAAAATTGATTTGAAAACAAAATCTTCTCCCTAGCACCCTCCTGGCGTTAAACGCCCAGAATGGTATACATTCTGGCGTTTAACGCCCAAAATGCTACCTTGGGCGTTAAACGCCCAACCAGGTACCCTGGCTGGCGTTTAAACGCCAGTCTGCCTTCTTCACTGGGCATTTTTGAATGCTCAGCTTTTTCTGTATAATTCCTCTGCAGTATGTTCTAAATCTTCAATTCTTTGTATCATTGACTGAAAAGACACAAATTAAAAATATTTTTGGATTTTTAATAATCAAAATGCAACAAGAATCAAATAACAATGCATGCAAGACACCAAACTTAGCAGTTGTGTACTACTGACACTAACAATATGAGAATGCATATGAGACACAAAAAAAATACTTCAAGTCAATAGAATTCAAAGATTAGAACACAAATATATGCATGGATTCGAAAAATATAAAAGACATGCATTTGACACCAAACTTAAGATGAGACTCTAGACTCAAACAAGAAATATTTTTGGATTTTTATGGTTTTGTAATTTTTTTTTTTTTGATTTTCGAAATTTAAGTGAAAACATCAAAATTCTTAATGAGAATTCTAGGAATCAGTGCAATGTAGTCTAAGACTCCGGTCCAGGAATTAGACATGGCTTCACAGCCAGCCAAGCTTTCAAAGAAAGCTTCGGTCCAAAACACTAGACATGACCAAGGCCAAGCCTTAGCAAATCACTGCTCCAACAGCAAGATTGATACGAAATCAACAGCTCTTGTGGTGATAAGTTGAAACTCGGTCCAATCAGATTAGACATGGCTTCTCAGCCAGCAGATTTCAACAAATCATCATGAAACTCTAGAATTCACCTTCAAGAATTTCGAAAAAAAAAAAAAATACCTAATCTAAGCAACAAGATGAACGTCAGTTGTCCAGCCTAAACAATCCCGGGCAATAACACCAAAAATTTGATGTTGTTGCCGGATCTTGGCTCTGATGTTACCAAAAGCTTGCTCAAAACATGAACAATCCCCGGCAACGGCGCCAAAAACTTGGTCGGCGAAATGTGAACTATACTTTTTCAAACTCAAAATCCCTGGTAATGGCTCAAAAACTTGGTGCGCTTAATACATGGCATTACACAATTCGCACAAACTAACCAGCAAGTGCACTGGTCGTCCAAGTAATAAAACCTTACGTGAGTAAGGGTCGATCCCACGGAGATTGTTAGTATTGAAGCAAGCTATGGTCATCTGTTAAATCTTAGTCAGGCAAACTCAGATATATATGGTGATGAACGAAAAATAATAGAAGATAAAGATAGTGTACTTATGTATATCATGGTGTATGAGCTTCAGACAAGTGTATGAAGA